>NC_090748.1:2107831-2142831 GCF_036898095.1 Palaemon carinicauda | reverse complement strand
GATATTTTCTCCTTAACTATTATAGCCCAACCTTAACCTATAACATACGTCAGAGCATCATGTCAACTACACCCATAGTTATATTTAAGTGTTTATCAGTTCAGTCACAACAGCTATTAAGACATTTCTCCTTAACTATTATAGCCTAACCTTAACCTATAACACATGTCAGAGCATCATGCCAACTATAACCTTAGTGATATTTAGGTGACCAACAGAAAAATGCTATATTGAAAAATCTTCTCGTGATCTGATGTTTCCTCTATTATTACCTCCGCCAACGAAGTTGGAGGGAGGTTATGTTTTCGCCCCTCATTGTGTATTTGTGTGTTTGTTTGTGAACAGTTTTCAGGCCACAAATTTAATCGTGGAGTAATGAAACTTGCATGGATTAACTATTATGTAAACAGCTAGAAATTATTAAATTTTGGAAGGTCGAAGTCAAAGGTCAAGCAAAATTTCCAATCAACGTAATCAGACATAAGTTTGGACATCGTTGTCACACAGAATTCAAACTTGGTTCGTATTTGAGTGTATGAAAATCCATGCCAATTAACACATGTTAAGGTCAAAGCTCAAGGTCAAGGTCGAGCAAAAGGTCAAGAAATAAACTGCTGTGGCGAACTGCGCTCTACTGAGTGCCCCAATTAATATATGTTAAGGTCAAAGGTCAAAGGTCAAGGTCAAGGTCGAGCCAAAGGTCGATAAATAAGCTGCCACGGCGGAGGACTGCGCTCTACTGAGTGCCCCAATTAATACATGTTAAGGTCAAAGGTCAAGGTCAACGTCAAGCAAAAGGTCAAGAAATAAGCAGCCGTGGCGGAGAACTGCGCTCTACTGAGTGCCCCAATTAATATATGTTAAGGTCAAAGGTCAAGGTTAAGGTCGAGCAATAAGTCAAAAAATAAGCTGCCGCGGCGGAGGACTACGTCTGAGTGCCCCAATTAATACATGTTAAGGTCCAAGGTCAAGGTCGAGCAAAAAGTCGGGAAATAAGCTGCCGTGGCGGAGGATTGCGCTCTACTGAGTGCCCCAATTAATACATGTCAAGGTCAAAGGTCAAGGTCGAGCAAAAGGTCGAGAAAAAAAATGCCGGGCGGAGGACTACACTCTACTGAGTGCCCCAATTAATACATGTTAAGGTCCAAGGTCAAGGTCAAGGTCAAGCAAAAAAGTCGAGAAATAAGCTGCCGTGGCGGAGGACTACGGTATACTGAGTGCCCCTCTATACTTAATTTTTTATAATGAGGCGCATTTGCACTGACTCGCAGCGGTGCCATTTTAGCTCGGAAAAGTTTCCTGATCGATGATTGGTTAGAATGAACTTGTCCAACCAATCAGCAATCAGGAAACTTTTCCGAGCTAAAAGGGCACCACTGCGAGTCGGTGCAAATCTGCCTCGCTAAAAAAAATTGACTATAGTTATGTAAATATTGCATTTTCATGTCTTCAAAGTTGGGCAGGCTACTAATGAAAACGTCGATACCAGAGGGGAGAGTTAGGGGGATCTCTAAACTCAGCATTTCCTCGACATGAGTCTCTCGAGGGAATCCAATCAGTTCGGTAATGGAATTATAAACAAACTAACATGAGAAACAATCCCTGCTGACATGATGGTGGGATGATTATCATTATTGCATTCACTTGCTGACATGGATGAAAACTTCTAGTTTTTTAAATAAAGTTTTGTCTGTATTATATTTTTTTAGTTATTTCATTTGCTCTGAAATTAATTTCTTTTATGTGTAATATTCATTCTGTGGAAGTTTATTTGTCTGCTCTTTGGGCGTTTGGCCTATTGCGGGAAAATATGTGAGCAATTTGAATTACAGTGTCTGTACTAACTTTACAAGGGTTTACCATAAAACTGTAGTCATCTTAGAATTTTTGGTGTATTGCAAATATGAAGGACTATGTGTTCAATCCAAAGTACATTAGGGAAAAAAACATGATAAACAAAATACAAAGAAGGATAAGCAATGGATGTAAAATGCCACGTTCTCTAAAAAGAAAAGTATTTAATCAGATGGTCCTACCAGTATTAACTTGTGCATCAGGAACTTGGAGCCTTACTAGAGTCTTAGAACATAAGCTAGTTACAACTCAGAGTCATGGAAAGAATAATGATGGGAATAACACTAAGAGATAGACAAAAAGCAACATGGATACGAGAGCAAACCAAGTAGAGGATATTCTAATAATATGTATGATAAATAAATGAACATTGGCAGGAGATTTAATGAGGACAGACAATCAATTGGCATTAAGAATAACAGGGTGGGTCCATAGAATTTGCAAAAGAAGTAGGGGAAGGAAGAGTAGATGCATTGAAGGACTAAAAAAAATTCGTTGGTATATCCTGGCATAGAAAGACCATAAATAGGCGCGAGTGGAAGGACATGTCTGAGGCCTTTGTTCTACAATGAATTAGCTATGGTTCATGATATATATATGTATATTTGTTAAGCTATAACCCTGGTTGGAAAAGAAGGATGCTATAAGGCCAAGGGCTCCAACAGGGAAAATAGCTCAGAAAGGAGAGGAAATAAAGAAATAAAATAGAAGAAAAGTTTAAGAACAATAGCGACATTAAAATAAATTTCCATATATAAACTAAATAAACTTTAATATAACAAGAAGAGAAATAAATAGAATAGTGCGCCCGGGTGTACTCCCAAGCAAGAGAGCTCTACCCCGAGACAGTGGAAGACCATGGCACAGAGGCCATGGCACTACCCAAAACCAGAGAACAATGGTTTGACTTTAGTGTCCTTCTCCTAGAAGAGATGCTTACCATAGCTAAAGAGTGAATAGGTTTTGACCACAATGCCTTCGAAGTGATGTAACCAAATAGTTTGTCACTCAGGACACTGATGTCTGTCTTGTTTCTTCGTCAATTTACGTCTAATTTAAAACCACCTTGATGGAAAAGGAAGTTTCTATCGGCATTTTTTATTTCAGTGCTCCGAATGCAGATACTTAAAGTCTCATTTTTTTATATGACAGCTTCTCATCCATGTGTTTTAATTACTATAAAATCATTATCATTAATATCTACAGTTTATTTGCATTCAAAATTGCTTTCTTAACTCACTCTTACTTATTTAGTTTAATGATAATAAAAATAGTCTTTCTTTATAAACAGCATTAATTATTCTTATGGTTTTTTAGGAAATATTAAATAGAATATTTACGTCAGGATATTAACGTGGTATATGGTATTTTATGAGTAAATGCAGTTAGTGTATGATTCGTATCGAGTTCTTTATGATTCGCAATGTTACGTTAATCAAAATAATTAATATAAAGAACCTTATGTCAACATTGGCGTTGTTATTTTCTCATATCCTTTGAGCTCTACCAAATGAATTATGTTAAAAACATATAACCATTTAGAGTTCCGCTTTTCTATGCCCTTTACCTTTTTAGCATCGGATGAAGCTATCTTCTCTTTTTATTAGTTTGTACGACCATGCAATTATTATTATTATTATTATTATTATTATTATTATTATTATTATTATTATTATTGTTGTTGTTGTTGTTGTTGTTGTTGTTGTCATTATTATTATCCCTATTGTTATTATTATTATTGTTATTATTATTATTATTATTATTATTATTATTATTATTACTAGGAAAGGAATTAAGGAAATAAATAAATTATACAAGAGAAGCAATGAATAATTAGAATAACATATTTTAAGAACAGTAACATTAAAAATAGATCTTTCATAAATAAACAAGTAAAAAGCGTCCTATGCCAAGCCGTTCAACATAAAAACATAAAAAAAATTTATTTTAATGTTGCTACTGTTCTTAAAATATTTTATTTATCCTTGTTTCCGTTCCTCACTGGGCTATTTTCCCTATTGGGGCCCCTGGGCTTATAAGCATCCTGCTTTTCCAACTAGGGTTGTAGCTTAGCAAGTAATACAATACAATACAAATGTACCTGTTTTCTGAAAATCGATTTGGTTTATGAGATTATATAATACTGTATCTTTCACTACTTTGCAAATTGACACTGACACAAAATACTGAAAATAATGAAGTTTTTTGTGGAGATAATGAGAGGTTTACTACCAATATTTCTAATGCAATTTTGCTTTACTATTTTGTTTTATAAACAGCTCATTACCTTCGCCAACGAAGTTGGAAGGAGGTTATGTTTTACCCCTTGTTTGTGTGTGTGTGTGCGTGTGTGTTTGTGAATAGCTTCCTGCCCACAATTTTAATCATATAGTAATGAAACTTGCAGGGATTAACTGCTATATAAAAAGCTGCAAATGATTAGATTTTGGAAGGTCAATGTCAAAGGTCAAGCAAAATGTCCAATTCAGGTAATCAGCCATAAGTTTGGACATCGTTGTCACAGACACTTCAAACTTGGTACATATTTGAGTGTAGGAAAAATCCACGTCACTTAATACATATTAAGGTTAAAGGGTGGGGGTCTGCGCTCTACTGAGTGACCTCTTGTTATTATTATTATTATTATTATTATTATTATTATTATTATTATTATTATTATTATTATTATTATTATTATTACCTAAGCTACGACCCTAGATGGAAAAGCAGGATGTTATAACACCAAAGGCTCCAACAGGGGAAAATAGCCAAGCGAGGAGAGGAAACCAGGAACTAAATAAACTACAGAAGAAGTACTGACCAATTAATCGTTTTCCTAATTTAGTTGAAGACACCACAAAATGAAAGTGATTGCCCATAGTTATCCAATTATCCCACTGAAACCATATAGAATAAACAACAACATGGGTGTTAGCATATAGAATAAACAACAGCATGGGTGTTAGCATATAGAATAAACAGCAGCATGGGTGTTAGCATATAGAATAAACAACAGCATGGGGATTAACATATAGAATAAACAACAGTATGGGGATTAACATATAGAATAAACAACAGCATGGGTGTTAGCATATAGAATAAACAACAGCATGGGTGTTATCATATAGAATAAACGACAGCATGGGTGTTGGCATATAGAATAAACAACAGCATGGGTGTTAGCATATAGAATAAACAGCAGCATGGGTGTTAGCATATAGAATAAACAACAGCATGGGTGTTATCATATAGAATAAACAACAGCATGGGGGTTAACATATAGAATAAACGACAGCATGGGTGTTGGCATATAGAATAAACAACAGCATGGGGGTTAACATATAGAATAAACAACAGCATGGGTGTTAGCATATAGAACAAACAACAGCATGGGTGTTATCATATAGAATAAACAGCAGTATGGGGATTAACATATAGAATAAACAACAGCATGGGTGTTGGCATATAGAATAAACAGCAGTATGGGTGTTAGCATATAGAATAAACAACAGCATGGGGATTAACATATAGAATAAACAACAGTATGGGGATTAACATATAGAATAAACAACAGCATGGGTGTTAGCATATAGAATAAACAACAGCATGGGTGTTATCATATAGAATAAACGACAGCATGGGTGTTGGCATATAGAATAAACAACAGCATGGGTGTTAGCATATAGAATAAACAGCAGCATGGGTGTTAGCATATAGAATAAACAACAGCATGGGGGTTAACATATAGAATAAACAACAGCATGGGTGTTAGCATATAGAACAAACAACAGCATGGGTGTTAGCATATAGAATAAACAACAGCATGGGGGTTAACATATAGAATAAACAACAGCATGGGTGTTAGCATATAGAACAAACAACAGCATGGGTGTTAGCATATAGAATAAACAGCAGTATGGGGATTAACATATAGAATAAACAACAGCATGGGTGTTGGCATATAGAATAAACAGCAGTATGGGTGTTAGCATATAGAATAAACAACAGCATGGGGATTAACATATAGAATAAACAACAGCATGGGTGTTGGCATATAGAATAAACAGCAGCATTGGTGTTAGCATATAGAATAAACAACAGCATGGGTGTTAACATATAGAATAAACAACAGCATGGGTGTTAGCATATAGAATAAACAACAGCATGGGTGTTAGCATATAGGATAACCTTCAGTTAGACGCAATGGAAAAATATCAAATTAAAAAAAATAGAGACGTAAAAGGAACTGGAGTGTGAGATCTGAGAGCAGAAGTTGGGAAACTTTAAGAATGCTCAATCATGTGGGAGATAAACTTTTTAATCGTGGTGATATGAAGGGGTGCGAGTGAATTTATTTTCACGGTCTTCCCCTTTTTTCTAATTTAAAGTTGCGCCATTTTCCTTTAGTATTTGTATGTTTATATTAGAGGTTTCAAAGAAAGCTTAGGAATGAAGACTGAAATGGTTTGGGCATGTGATGGGGAGAGAAGATGAACACGTCAGGAAAGAAGACTGAAATGGTTTGGTCATGTGATGAGGAGAGAAAATGAACACGTCAGGAAAGAAGACTGAAATGGTTTGGTCATGTGATGGGGAGAGAAGATGAACACGTCAGGAAAGAAGACTGAAATGGTTTGGTCATGTGATGAGGAGAGAAAATGAACACGTCAGGAAAGAAGACTGAAATGGTTTGGTCATGTGATGAGGAGAGAAGATGAACACGTCAGGAAGGAAGACTGAAATAGTTTGGTCATGTGATGAGGATAGAAGATGGATACGTTTGTAAAAGGGTTATGATCATGGAGGAAAGCAGAAGAAGGAAGGGAAGGCCAAAGTTCAGATGGAAAGATATATAATTGAATCACATGAAGCAAAAAGGTCTAAGAGAGCAAGGTGTACAAGAAAACAGAGGAAGGTGGAGAAGGCTGGCAAGAAACAGCGACCCCATATACAAATGGGAAAAGGCTGAAGGCAAAGAAGAAGAAGAAAATTTGTATGTTTATGTATATGCTTTAAGCAAATCGTACACTAGACAAAGGTATGTGTACACTTAAAGAATTGCATTAAAAAACGGCAAATGCCTGGCAACATTTATTCTAGGATTCGTTCCGTTTTAAAAACGGATATATTGACGTAAAGGAGTGATATTACGATCACCAACACATAAACGATAATACCAAAGTAAGGTAAAATAACGGTTGCCTGTATTTTACTAAAATACGGCTGAGAACAGTATATTTTACGGAAAATTTCCGATTAGAATTAGGGTTTTTTAACAGTGTAAAATTCCTATAATATTCCAATAAACATATGGAGGGTGGAAGTGATAAGGTGTGTCTTTTTTCAAGGTTTACCGACCCTCTTGGAAAAGGAGAATGGTTTTTTCAAGACGAATGGTATATCATGCTCTGAAATCGCCCCCCCCCCCTGACTACTGACTCATAAAATAAAGGGAATATATAAACCAGAAGGAGGCAATATATTCATATAATAGTGGGAAGCAACAGAAGAGAAGATATTTTGCCAAACTACCCGCTCTAGTGATAGCTGACACAGAAACAATTGATTGAGAAAGAATTATCAACTAAAGGTAGCAAGTTCACTTTGCTGTAGGAAGAAGCAAGTCTTGAAATATTTAATCAATAGCTTGATTGTTATAAAAAAAAATGAAGGATCATTAATTATCAAAAGTATATAATAAAGGGAATAAAGAATTTGATAGAGAGTGAGGCAAGGATAAAAAAGTTGTATAGGAATGGTTTGAGGGACTACAAATAAATCATTATTAGTATTATCATTACTAGCTAAACTACAACCCTAGTTCGAAAAGTAGGATGCTATAAGTTCAAAGGCTCCAAAAGGGAAAAATAGCTCAGTGAGGAAAGGAAATAAGGAAATGAATAAACTGCAAGAAAAGTAATGAATAATTAAAATGAAATATTTCAAGAACAGCATCATAATAAAATAGATTTTTCATATACATACTATACACATAAAAAACAAGAGGAAGAGAAATAAGATAGAATAATGTGCCCAAGTGTACCCTCAAGCAAGAGAACTCTACCCAAAGACGGTGGAAGACAATAGTATAGAGGCTATGGCACTACCCAAGACTAGAGAACAATGGTTGGATTTCGGAGTATCCTTTTTCTAGAAGACCTGCTTATCATAGCTAAGGAGCTGATGGCGTTGAACTTAGTTTGGTAAAGGTGGATGTGGCATGCTGAAGCATAGTCTGTGTTTGCCATGTAGACTTCTTCCCCTTTCCATGAATGGCAGACACTGTGTGACACCTTATAAATCCATGGAAAAAGAAAAGTTCCGAGTTTTTGGTCCCATGTCTGCTGCAATTCATGGATAAATATTCACCTCATGTCCTTTCCTCTTCCGAATTTAATCTAAAGTTTGTCCAGAACATTTTTTTTTCACGCTAAACGCTGCTGTGATGACAAAATCATTGTCTGAACTACACGTGATTGCACCAAAGTTTGTCCAAACAATTTTATTCCACGCTAAACGCTGCTATGATGACAAGATCATTATCTGAACTACATGTGATTGCACCAAAGTTTGTCCAAACAATTTTATTCCACGCTAAACGCTGCTATGATGACAAGATCATTGTCTGAACTACATGTGATTGCACCAAAGTTTGTCCAAACAATTTTATTCCACGCTAAACGCTGCTATGATGACAAGATCATTGTCTGAACTACATGTGATTGCACCAAAGTTTGTCCAAACAATTTTATTCCACGCTAAACGCTGCTATGATGACAAGATCATTGTCTGAACTACATGTGATTGCACCAAAGTTTGTCCAAACAATTTTATTCCACGCTAAACGCTGCTATGATGACAAGATCATTGTCTGAACTACATGTGATTGCACCAAAGTTTGTCCAAACAATTTTATTCCACGCTAAACGCTGCTATGATGACAAGATAATTGTCTGAACTACATATGAATGCACTTGAGATATCCATAATCTTAAATCTCACTATAAAATAGCTTTAGAATATTTGTTTCACGTGTGAACTTTGTCAATCATTCCTAACTTGAAAGTTTTTACAAACATACATCGCCCAGCAACTAAGAACTATATTAAAGTTGTCTTAGGCTTCGAGAACAGAAGTATAAATCCGCTAGAGATCAAAACTTTACAGGAACGAAATCTCTCCCGAGAGTTAGAATGGTTTTTATAAAAGCAAAGAGAAACTTTTTTATTTCCTTTCTTTTTTTCCTTGGAAAGGAGATAACTTGCACGTTTGTGTATAAAATTTTAGATGCTATTAAAACTTCCTCCCCCAAAATTATATCTCAATGAATATTTTTTTTTTTCAAGAATTTATCAAAATGAAAACTCAAAGGATGGTGAATATATTCATATTAAATGTATTATTATTATTATTATTATTATTATTATTATTATTATTATTATTATTATTATTATTATTACAAGCTAAGCTACAACCCTAGTTGGAAAAGTAAGATGCTATAAGACCAAGGGCTCCAACAGGGAAAAATAGCCCAGTGAGGAATGGAAATAAGGAACAGAGGTGCCAGACGTACGATTTATTTTTAATATTCCTCATTAAAAATAACATGAATATCATGGTTTATCGTGAGTTCCAGAGTCTAAAACAGAGACATTGTGATGACCTTCATGGTGTCATATAGCCCCATAGCAAACAATTGCAATAAATCAGTTATTATTTCATCTAATCAACCAGAAACTTTCACTTGTTATACTTCAGATATCGTACCGCTCGCTGATAAATTTTCTAGTTTCGATATCCCTTAATATACTCATGGTGGACTAAATATCTCTTTTTCTTTCTTTTCCTATTTCTATTCATCTGATTAAAATATGATAATCAAATCGGACACTTCAGCGCTTTCACTGTAAACAAATGAATGCGAAATCCAGTATCACATTTCTTCAGTAATTAAGATATACAGTATGTCTATGTTAATTCTAGCACTAAACAAGTAGTGCATGCGTTGATATATTATCAATGGTAAAGGAAATTGAATTGTCAATTATTAATTACCGAATATATCTCAGTAATCTTATTGAGAAATACAATCAAATAACTTTATAAAGCCTATTGCAAACTTAACTTGTCTAGCGATCTCCTGGAAGGTGGTTCAAGACCCGCTTAGGCTCGATAGCTTCTTGTAGTGTCTGCAACTTCACCATCCTTGTGAACTAGTGGGTTATAAGCAACCATTGCCTGGCCATCCTTGGTCCTAAGGTTGATGGAGAGGGGCTTCGGTGTTGATCATATCCTTAAATGAAGAGTCTCTAGGGCATTGTCCTACCCATTGCCTCTGCCATTCATGTGAGCTTTGAATAACTAGAGGGGCACTCAGTGGAGCGCAGACCTCCGTCACGGCAGCTTATTTCTCGACCTTTTGCTCGACATTAACCTTGACCTTTGACCTAGCCTTTCAAAATTGAATCATTTCCACGTCTCAACATAACAAATAATCCTTGAAAGATTTACACAAACAAACGGACACACAGAGGCGAAAACATAACCTCCTCCTAAATTCGTTGGTGGAGGTAATTATGGCATAAGTAAACAATAAAAAAAGATAGATAAAAAGACACTAATGAATGAAGCCAAGATTTATAAATGGTATTTATAAAGGAAATTAGACCGAAATTGGTTGGACGATAGTTTTTGACATAAAGATTTTTTGTTGAAGAATAAGAGAGAGAGAGAGAGAGAGAGAGAGAGAGAGAGAGAGAGAGAGAGAGAGAGAGAGAGAGAGAGAGAGAGGATCGTGTAGTATGTGTTCCTTGGATTAAGGCAAAATTGCTTAGGGATCAAGTTCATAAGGGCTTGAAGGTTTATAAGGAAAAATAACTGAAGAACGGGACTTCCTTGGCTGAATATAAATGTGGTCTCCATTTCCCTTTCATTTTCATCTTTTCTTAGGAAGAAAAATTCTCAAAACCGTTATTTTTCTTTTGTAGTTAAAACTGGGAAAGTAAAGTTGAGGTAGGAAGGAATATTCATGAGAAAAAAAAAAAAAAAAAAAAAAAAAAAAAAAAAAAGAAAAAAAAAAAAAAAAAAAAAAAAAAAACCTAAGAAAGACGTGTTACTATATTCTAGTTTGACCTGACTTTTTTTTTTTTTAATTCGGTAACTACAAGAACACTCAAAGTTCAAAAATTTCTAGAATCGAAGTTGAGGTAGGTAGGAATATTCATGAGTAATTTAAGAAAAAAAAAAAAAACTAAGAAAGACGTGTTACTAGATTCCTGTTGACTTTTTTCTTTTTCTTTGAAAAATTCAGTAACAACCAAAATACTAAAAGTTAAAAAATTTCTAGAATCGAAGTTGAGGTTGGATGGAGTATTCACGAGTTATTAAAAAAAAAAAAAAAAAAAAAAAAGGAAAAAAGAAAACTAGGAAAGACGTGTTACCATATTCCACAGTTTGACTTTTTTTTTTTTTTTTTTTTTTTTTGGAAAATTCGGTTACAACAAGAACATTCAAAGTTCAAAAATTTCTAAAACATTTTTTTGTGTGGGTGTATAAATATAGACATCTTATATGATAGGAATATATCGAACAGTATTTTCAACTTTTTTAGAGGAACTGTCAGTTCTTACAAAGTTTGTATGAAATATTTTTTGTATTTTAATCCGAACTGGTTAGAGTAAAAGACAGCTCTTCTAGGAGAAGGACACTCCGAAATCAAACAATTGTCATCAAGTCTTTAGTGCCATAGCCTCCCATGTTCTTCCACTGTCATTGGTTAGAGTTCTCTTGCTTGAGGGTACACTCGGTCACACTACTTTATCTTAATTTTTTCCTCTTGTTATTTTAAATTATGTAGTTTATTTATGAAAGATCCATTTTAATGCTATTACTGTTTCTAAAACATTTTATATTGTTCATTGCTTGTCATGAAGTTCACTCATTTCCATATTTCCTTTCCTCACTGGGCTATTTTTCTCTGTTGAAGCCCTTGGGCTCATAGCTTCCTGCTTTTCCAACTAGGATTGTAGCTTAGTTAATAATGATAATAATAATAATAATAATAATAATAATAATAATAATAATAATAATAATAATGATGATGATTATCTGATATCATTTATGAATAATTCATCCAATTGGTATTTGCATTAACCTGAATAACTTCTCCTCTCCTATGTAATCAAATTGGTTCATTAGAAAAAAATCTTACCTTCTTTCATACATTATACAATATTCATTATACAGTTGCTGCCAGTTACCAGTTACTGCTTTAGAAATAAATGAGCTCAGGCAATCGGAAGTCATTATACACCAGTTTTTTTTTTTATGATAAGGCTCTTTTGGAAGGGATGGACCAAGGGGTGAACCAAGGGATGGACCAAGGAGTGGACCAAGGGATGGACCAAGGGGTGGATCAAGGGATGGACACACGCGGGTTTCTAAATCTCGCCTGAAGATTTAGCTTTGTTGAACAGCAGGATTTTTGGGATTCATTTTGGCGATAAATTTTAGGTTAAGGGAATAAGTGTTGTCTTCTTTCATTTGCTTCCAAACTTCCACCAGTTTTTTCCTTTTATTATTATTATTATTATTATTATTGTTGTTGTTGTTGTTGTTGTTGTTGTTATTATTATTGGTTTTGTTGTTTTTGTTATTATTATTATTATTATTATTATTGTTGTTGTTGTTGTTGTTGTTGTTATTATTATTATTACGTCAAAACTACTTGTTATTATTATTATTATTATTATTATTATTATTATTATTATTATTATCATTATTAATATTATTATTATTATTATTATTATTATTATTTTTATTATTATCATTACTAAAAGCTAAACTTCACCCTTAGTTGGAAAAGCAGGATGCTATAAGCCCAAAGGTCCCAACAGGGAAAAGTAACCCAGTGAGGAAAGAAATCAAGGAAATAAACAAGCTTCTAGAGAAGTAATGAACAAATAAAACAAAATATTTTAAGAACAGTAACAACATTAGAATAAATCTTTCATATATAAACTACCAAAACTGTCAAAAAATCAAGAGGAAGAGAAATAAGATACGAGATAGCCAAGCTGATGCGTTTGTTGAAAAACTATGCATTGATTTCAGTTAATAAAGTTCTTAAATTTACTTTACTGCAGAAATTTAATATTGAAGTATCCTATTAATAGAACATCTCATAATTTATATTAGGGAATTTATTATTCATGTCTTCCATTAATAAAAAAAATCCTTGTATATTAGAGAATTTAACATGCAAGTTTCGCAGATTATAGTTGCAATAATGTTAATTGTTTAATTAATGTTATTTTATAATAATAATAATAATAATAATAATAATAATAATAATAATAATAATAATAATACATTTTCTATGACCACTTATAGAAAACGCCAGCCTCCAAATCATTTGAAGTTTTAAAGGCCACTCATGAATGGCAGAGGCAAGGTACAGTGACATTGTCCTATCTAGCAGGACAAGGCCCTAGAGACTGACCATATACACATTTGATCAGCGCCCAATCCCCCTCCCCACCCAATCTAAGACCAAGGAGGGCCAGGCAATGGCTGCTGATAACTCAGCAGATAACTGGGATTCTGAAGTGTAAAATATCAGTGTTTTACGTTAGTTTGCTATGAATATAGATCGTAGTCAGTAATTTCCCAGAGACTAAAAGAACATTTTTACGAAATTTTTACATTGCTCTAGAATACGTAAGGAGTAATATTATTTTTTAAATAAAGAAGAAACTTTCAAATTTGATTATTGAAAATCTTTTATTTTTAGAAATTTTAGTTCAAGGTTGTGGTGTCGTATTGGAAACGTCACTGCCAGGTGATCGCCGGACTGGGGTTCGAATCCCGCTCAAACTCGTTACTTCTTTGGTCCTGCAACCTCACCATCATTGTCACCTAAGGATGGGGTGTCTAGGGAAGCCTACTGATGTACCTGCTGAGTCATCAACAGCCATTGCCTGGGCCTCCCTGATCCTGACTTGGGTGGCGAGGGTCCTTGGACGATGATCATATATGTATTTGGTCAGTCTCTAAGCCACACTGTCTTTCTTGCTAGGACAATGACAGTGTCCCTTGCCTCTGCCATTCATGAGCGGACTTTTAAACTTTTTAAGTATCTCTCATCCATTCAACAAGCTATGGTAATTTCGTAAATCTATTTTCCTATGGGACACGGCTACCCAAGTCTCCTGGAGTCCTGGTCAGTCGCAGCCGGCTTTCCTTATGGAAACCTACTAAATATAGTTTATGTGATGCCTTTATTTCGTAATGACACAACTGACAGTCCAATGAATTAGATTATTCAAAAAAAAAAAAAAAAAAAAAAAAAAGGTACTTGGAGTACCAGCAGCTACAGTATATCAATAGAAAATAATCTGATAAGGAAAGCACGCTGGTTTCAGGTTGATGTTCCCACAGCTTGGAACGATTGTGCCAGAAATCAATAGGAAACCTTCCAGTATAGTTGGGGCATTATGTGACAACAAAGTTCCACATCCTTTCTGTGACTTGGACTTCATATGGTACAGGAAAGTGACTGTGATTTCGAGACGGAAACTAGCGTAGGGGAATTGGAAGGTTGCGCCTTAAATAACCTTATTTAGAATGGTTTCAATTCGACATAATTTACGGTATTAAGACATTCCGAGCGATGCAGGATTCACAGAGTACCCAGCACTCCCAGCGTCCTGATTCCTGTCCGTTCCAGTTTTGAGATTCCTGCCGAGAAGCTGTACACATCCCGCAAAGACCCGCCTCTTGCAACCAACCAATCATTATCCAGATCTTATGGATCAAAATCACTCATTCAGTTTCTGAGGGAGGGAACCTTGGAGGCGCCATGTGGAAAAATGTTACTGCGCGAGACTCTTCTTTTGGGGCAGGTATGAGTATTCGAGATCGTAAATTACAACGACGTGAATCTCTTAATGATATTGTGATATAACTGGTAGAAGGAATGTACAAAGTGTCTTAGCATCGAGATTTCAGTGGGCCATATAATTATCTGTACGGAACCAATTGGCGGCAGGAAAGGCATCCGGCCTTGAAAAAATAGCCAAAACAACTATGGTCAATGAGTATAGGCCTAATTAGAATTAACCATGTACTAGTATATATTTTTGCTGTTCTAATAATAGGCCTACCTACTGTAAAGCTTCAAACTTCCATAATTTACAACAAACTGACATGTGAAATTATATGCCAAGGCCGATTTCAATAAACAATGTCATGGGGGAAGAAAGTTAATTCGAAAGAAAATGTATGAATATGCGTTCAGTGTTGTTATGGTGTGAGCAACACATCGCATGAGATGAGAGGTGGAGCGGGAAGAGAATATTAGTAATACAAGACTTATTAGTAGCATTAATTATGATTGGTTAACTAGTCAATGGAAAGAAATGCATTTCATTCCTCCCCCCTTTTTTTCTTATATTTTTGACTGTTCTAAATGCTGCAATTACGGGCTAGTGCTAAGTGTATACTGAGAGTAATTATACGGTGTTATTCTTTGTAATAAGTTATTCACGCATGTTTTTTCCGATTTGTAATTTCATGTTTTTACTACTAATGTATTTTCTAAGTATTAAGTAATAATATGTGCCATTTCAATCAATTCAGTAAAGGAAAGGCAATAGCGACTTAGCTAATGGAATTTTAAAAATCTTGAGAGTAAAAATAGGAGGAATGTGGCATCTCTTCTCAGTGTTGCCAGTTTTTCAAATGAGAAAAGACCAACTTCTGATCAACTGCAGCTATAAAAGGCCAACCCATTAGTAAAAAAGGTCAAAAGTATAGAATTTAAGGCCAACTTTTTTATGATATTGCTGAAGGCTAACCAATTTTTAAAAAAGGCCAAATTTGAAGTGATTAGCCTAAAAGAGGCCAACCTGGCAACACTGTCTCTTCTATCATGCGCATGCGTGTCAGGGCCAATCAACAGACAAGATCTGTTGAGTCACACTCCGTCGCGTTCCGTTCCGCGTTTTCTGTGATTTCCGGAGTTTTTTTATACCCTGTGATAATTTCTAGTGCGTAATTTCGTTCATAAATGATGTCGCAGCGATTTTCAACGTAGAATTACAGTCCACGGAACATTGCAAGCTCGATGTCATCAATTTTGGCGCGGAAAGTCATAAATGGGCGCCATATTTGTTTTCGAGAGCTGATATATCCCTCGAACAGTCAAGTTAAATTATATCTGCCTAGTACCTACATGCTTGGAATATTAATCCGAGGTAAGACATCAGTTCTAAATGGTAATTTGGTAGTTTTTAGGAGGAAATATTCATTACTTATGTTTAGGCGGTCATTGACAAACTTCGGTAAGTGGTGCTTGCGGCTAACCGGTTTATTTTTAAATGTATAAGATTATGCAACTCGTGCTATTTAGCGTGTGCCAAGAAGAAATGTAAATTCCTCCTAGTTTTAATATATAGGTCTTATTCAAGTTTGTTTTAACCGAAATACCCTGTATTTCAGAGTAGGCATATGGTGCATATTTAATTTTGTTTATTTTCTTTTATATAAATGGTTGTGTTAGTCTGGTTATTTTAGTATGAAATCTAGACTAGAACTCTGCTTTTATTTAGTGATTCATGGACCATATAAGAGGGTCCGGTTTCATACGGCGGCTTAGGTTAAGTTAGGGCTCGTGAAATAGTCCTCAAGTATAGTTGTACGCCGTCTTTTACGGTAAATGAGGGAAAAAAACCCATTTAATCTTGACTGTGGTTAATTGTTTATTAAAGTAGGTTGTAGGTTGGCCAGGGCACCAGCCTCGCGTTGAGATACTACCGCTGGAGAGTTATGGGGTCCTTTGTGCTCTTCTCTCTGGTTACACAGACACCGAAAAATCTGGCCCATTCTTTACATATTCTCCTCTGTCCTCATACACCTGACAACACTGAGATTACCAAACAATTCTTCTTCAGCCAAGGGGTTAACTACTACAAAGTAATTGTTCAGTGGCCACTTTCCTCTTGGTAAGGTACAAAAGACTCTTTAGCTATAGTAAGCAGCTCTTCTAGGAGAAGGACACTCCAAAATCAACCCATTGTTTAGTCTTGGGTAGTGACATAGCCTCTGTACCATGATCTTCCACTGTCTTGGGTTAGAGTTCTCTTGCTTGAGGGTACACTCGGACACACTATTCTATCTAGTTTCTCTTCCTCTTGTTTTGTTAAAGTTTTTATCGATTGTATAGAAAATATTTATTTTAAATATTTAATTTTCCTTGTTTCCTTTTCTCACAGGGATATTTTCCCTGTTGGGGCCATTGGGCTTATAGCATCCTGCTTTTCCAACTATGGATGTAGCTTAACATTTAATAATAATAATAATAATAATAAAAGCGTGAAGTAGGATATGATGAATGGAAGAAGTATTTAATTAGAAGCTCAAGATAGAGACGACTGTCTAAATCTAACCGAGGCCCTTTGCGTCGATAAGCATAGATGATGATGATGAGTTTCCTATATTTTTATTCCAAATAAAAGCGAACGCCATTTTTATCACTTTCAACATTTTAATTCTGTAAGTTTGGGTTCAAACTTTCCACGACTGCTAGGTTTTGGCATTGCATGTTTGGAGGCAAACTTGTTTCCCCCACGTTAGACTTTTCTACTTTTATTTGTATTTTGCAATTTTTCTTTACTTTCGGTGTTTGGTCTATATTCACTCCTGGATGCCGTCTGCCTGTTTTTATATTTGTACGTCTAACCATTTGTAAGTGTGTTTGCCAAGTGACTTGTTGAAGAGTCATCATAAATGGGATACGCCTTATTATTATTATTATTATTATTATTATTATTATTATTATTATTATTATTATTATTATTATTATTATTATTATTATTGTTGTTGTCGTTGTCGTTGTTGTTTTGTCATTATTATTATTATTATTACTACTTGCTAAGCTACAGCCCTAGTTGGAAAAGCAGGATGCTATAAGCCCATGGGGCCCCAACAGGGAAAATAGCCCAGCGAGGAAAGGAAAAGAAGAAAAAAAAATATTTTAAGAGTTAACACATTAGAATAAATATCTCCTATATAAACTATATAAACTTTAACAAAACAAGAGGAAGAGAAATTAGATAGAATAGTGTGACCGAGTGTATACCCTCAAGCGGCGTACCCTTAAAACAGACATAAACGAAACGCTTGACAATTTTAAGGACATTTATAGTTCAGCCAGCCAAGGAGATGAGAGTCAAACAGCTTAACTTCTGGCCACCACGTTTCAAACGACTAGAATATTAAAATCGGGGTTTCGGGATTCCCTAATCCAAAGAAGCAGAAAGATTAAAAAAGTTTCCCCTTGAACATTCTCTCTCTCTCTCTCTCTCTCTCTCTCTCTCTCTCTCTCTCTCTCTCTCTCTCTCTCTCTCTCTCTGATGTTCTGCACTCTATCTCTCCTCATATTCTGCAGTGCGTAGTTTGGTCTCTCTCTCTCTCTCTCTCTCTCTCTCTCTCTCTCTCTCTCTCTCTCTCTCTCTCTCTCTCTCATATTCTGCACTGTGTAGTTTGGTCTCTCTTCTAATGTTCTGTATTGTTTAGTTTGCTCTCTGTCTCTCTCTCTCTCTCTCTCTCTCTCTCTCTCTCTCTCTCTCTCTCTCTCTCTCTTTTTCTCTCTCTCTCTCTCTCTCTCTCTCTCTCTCTCTCATATTCTGCAATGTAGTTTGGTCTCTCTCTTCTAATGTTCTGCATTGTTTAGTTTGCTCTCTCTCTCTCTCTCTCTCTCTCTCTCTCTCTCTCTCTCTCTCTCTCTCTCTGATATTCTGCCCTGTGTAGTTTGGTCTCTCTCTCTCTCTCTCTCTCTCTCTCTCTCTCTCTCCGCATATTCTGAACTGCGTAGTTTGCTCTCTCTCTCTCTCTCTCTCTCTCTCTCTCTCTCTCTCTCTCTCTCTGTATCTTAAAGAAAGAATTTTCAGAGACCCATCTTCAATTCTTATAATAACCCTTTGTTTACCGTTGGACTTGTTCTATGACCAGATATTTCTACCATCCTCGGTATCATTGAACGTATTTTTACATTTAGCTATTGCTATTTTCTTTACAAGGTATGTGTGTGTGTTTGTACGTATATCTATGTGCAGACACACCATCATCTCCTCCAACGCCTATTGACGCAAAGGGCCTCGGTTAGATTCCGCCAGTCGTCTCTGTCTTGAGCTTTTAAATCAATACTTCTCCATTCATCATCTCCTACTTCACGCTTCATAGTCCTCAGCTGTGTAGGCCTGGGTCTTCTAACTCTTCTAGTGCCTTGTGGAGCCCAGTTGATATGTACTGTATATGCAGACGCACACAGACATACATACACACATCTCTCTCTCTCTCTCTCTCTCTCTCTCTCTCTCTCTCTCTCTCTCTCTATATATATATATATATATATATATATATATATATATCTATTTTTAAATGTTTACTTATGTAAACATCAATCATTGATATTTTGAACTTTAAGAAAACTGAGCATCTAGAAAACATAAGCCAATCTCCAAAGTAGCACAACATTTATTCGTATATTCCTAATTAAACAAAACTATGCTTTTGGTTGGAAAGGGGACTATATGTAAAATTGATAATCTTATATTCGTTTTATTCTCCAAGTCACGGACGTCTCGCTTTATAAGCGGCTTTGTAATAAATCAAGAAAAGAATCTCGAATTCACCAACGATCAAAACTTCGCTCCCGCGAAATCTCACCGGAACACCAAGAGGTTTCTAAATTGGACGTGGGCCATTTTTTTTTCTTAGTTTTATCTCTTCTTTCGGAGTTGGGAAGAACTGGTGAGTAAAATAGGAGTTTTGTAATGGTTATGAGTTATTAATGGGAAGGGATTCAGCAGGATCTGTTTGCTACCTGTAAGGCAGTTACTATAGTCCATTTCTTTTAGCGAGTCATATTTGCACCGACTCGCAGCGGTGCCCTTTTAGCTCGGAAAAGTTTCCTGATCGCTGATTGGCTGGACAAGATAATTCTAACCAATCAGCAACCAGGAAACCTTTCCGAGCTAAAAGGGCACCGTTGCGAGTCGGTGCAAATATGACTCGCTAAAAGAAATGGACTATAGCTAAGCTACAACCCTAGTTAGAAAAGAAGGATGCTATAAGCCATATGAGTACTTATACAGGGAAAATAACCCAGCAAGGAAAGGAAATAAGGAAACAGAACAGTGTTTCTGAGTGTACCCTCAAGCAAGAGAACTCTAATCTAAGACAGTGGAAGACCATGTACTGAGGCTTTGGCACTATCCAAGACTAGAGAACAATGGTTTGATTTTGAAATGTTCTTCTCCTAGAAGTGCTGCTAACCATAGCTAAAGTGTCTCTTCTACCATTACCAAGTGGGAAGCAGCAACTGAACAGTTACAGTGCAGTAGTTAACCCCTTGAGTGAACATGAATTATTACTGACAGAAAAGACAATTCAAGTTATCAGTTTCTTTCTGTATCTATGAATAGCATACATAAGATCTTCTATTATTATTATTATTATTATTATTATTATTATTATTATTATTATTCTTTTTCTCATTTTATGTGGTAAGCACAATTGCCTTCTATTTGGACTTTGCTTTGGCTTTGGGACAGACCATGGTCCCGATCGGCTACCCTGCCTGACATCGCTTAGACCCCAGGTAGCGTATGTTCGTGTGTTGTACCATTCACCAGCGTCCTTCCTCCCAGCAGCGAGAAATCCTGGCGCGGTTAGGTCGACATTTCGAGACGTGTGAGGTGTCGGTTATGTTTTTAGAAGGTGTTGGAGTGGCAAATAGACTTTTGGACACCTCAAGTTATCAAAAATTTATCATATTTGTATATGAAGGAACTAACGACTTTGAACGAGACTCGAACCCCAGTCTGACGTTCAACGCTCAGGGACGTTACCACATCGGCCACCAGAAAAGGAAGTATTCCAGCTGCTCCAAAAATATTATTATTATTATTATTATTATTAGCCAAGCTACAACCCTAGCTGGAAAAGCAAGATGCTATAAACCCAAGGGCTCCAACAGGGAAAAATAGCCCAGTGAGGAAAGTAAATAAATAAAATATGAGAACAAGTTAACAATAAATCATTTTAAAACAGTAACAACGTCAAAACAGATATGTCCTATATAACCTATTAATAACATCAAAAACAGATATGTCATATAAACTATAAAAAGACTCATGTCAGCCTAGTCAACATAAAAACAATCTATATTAAAAGACTCATAACTTTCAGTAGTAATTTTTCTAGCTTTCATTGCAAGGTTAAAATAACATCCTCGTTACATCTCACAAGTTTTCACAAGGCCGCTCATGAATGGCAGAAGCAAGGGACAGTGACATTGCCCTAGCAATCAGGACAATGGCCTGGAGACTGAGCATATAATATATGATCAGCGCCTAAGCCTCCTCTCCACCCAAGCTACAACCAGGGAGGGCCAGGCAGTGGCTGCTGATGACTCAGCAGATAGACCTATAGGCTCCCCCAAACCCGCCAACCTTAGCTCACAAGGATGGTAAGGTTGCAGACACCAGTGGCACTAACTAGTCTGAGCGGGACTCGAACCCCCGACTGGCAAACACGAGGCAGAGACGTTACCAATCAGGCCACAGCAACGCTCGCTAATCGGATAGTGAAAGGTCGTAAATCCATAGCATTCTTGAGTAAGAATAGTTGAATCCCATCTTGAGGCATCTTTGCTTGCTTACGAAGGAAGTTTATAAACATTATTAATCTTGAAACAGCCTCTGTACCATGGCCTTCCATTGTCTTGGAGTAGAGTTCTCTTGCTTGAGGGTACACTCGGGCACACTATTCTATCTTATTTCTATTACTCTTGTTTTTGAAAGTTTTTATAGTTTACATAGGAAAGATTTATTCTAATGTTCTTACTGTTCTTGAAATATTTCATTTTAATTGTTAATTACTTATCTTGTAGTTTATCTATTTCCTTGTTTCCTTTCATCTTCTTCTTCTTCTTCCTCTTCTTCTTCTTCTTCTTCTTCTTCTACATCTTTTCCCACTTCTATGTGAGGTCGATGTTTCTGGTCAGCTTTCTTCATCTACCTCTGTCCCACACCTCATCACCGGTTAATCCCAATCTTACTGTTCTTGAAATGTTTAATTTTAATTGTTGATTACTTATCTTGTAGTTTATCTATTTCCTTGTTTCCTTTCTTCTTCTTCTTCTTCTTCTTCTTCTTTGTCTACATCTTTTCCCACTTCTATGTTGGGTCGATGTTTCTGGTCAGCTTTCTCCATCTACCTCTGTCCCACACCTCATCACCGGTTAATCCCTTTTTTCACTCTCTGACCATAGTTGTTTTGGCTATTCCTTGTTTCCTTTCATCACTGGGCTGTTTTCCCTGTTGGAGGCTGGTTTGCAATTGTTCACATGAATATTAATTAGCTCAGACTAGTTGCGCTGCTCCATTAGCATAATCATTGTGACACTTGCCCGTGCTCTTGGATCTCCCGATAATTAATGAGTTGTGTTATGCTGATTCTCGCGTGGAATTCAAGTGGATTCCACTCCGAGTGCATTCCCGATTCCAGCGTTCATTAGCTCTAAAAGGGCTGGGTTGTTATTTCATACTGGTGTAGGCGACCCGTCAATAATGGCGGCTAGATATTTAGTCTCACCAGGGTATGATTATTTCCACTTCCACCTACTCGAGGGATGGGGAGAGACCGATTGGTTATACGTCTGGCAATGCCACTGAATGTGACCGAAAATATATATACAGTATATATATATATATATATATATATATATATATATATACAGTATATACAGTATATATATATATATATATATATATATATATATATATGTATATATATACAGATATACATATATATGTATATATATATGTATATATATATACTGTATATATACATATATATATGTATATATGTACATATATATACTGTATATATACATATATATATATATATATATATATATATATATATATATATAGTTCCATTGGTCGCTGATACATCACCATCCTTGTGAGCTAGGGATGGGGGGTTTGGGAGAACCTATAAATCTATCTGCTGAGTCATCAGCAGTCATTGCCTGGTCCTCCTTGGTCCTAGGTTGGGCGCTGATCATATGTATATATTGTCATTCTCTAGGGCATGGTCCTGCTTGATAGGGCAACGTCAGTTTCCCTTGTGTCTGCCATTTCAACCCTTTAAATATAACTTTTATCTGATAGATAAAGTTCATTACACATATACGAAACGGACTGTAAGGTCATATATGTTTGTGTGTGTGTGTGCGTTTCTAAACAGTTTTCTGGCAAGTTTTAATCGTTGAGTAATGAAACTTGCAGGGATTAACTGTTATATAAAAAGCTGGAAACTATTAAATTTCGGAAGGTCGAGGTCAAAGGTCAAGGTCACGGTCGAGCAAAAGGTCGAGATATAAGCTGCCGAGGCGGAGGTCTGTTCTCTACTGAGTGCCACTCTAGTTATTATTATTATTATTGTTATTATTATTATTATTATTATTATTATTAGCTAAGCTACAACCTTAGTTTAAAAAGCAGGATGCTATAACTATTTTATTTTCAAAACCGAATAATTATTTTTTTTAAATATAAACAACCTGAACGAAAAATAAAAGTGCAAAATTTGAACGCAAAATATTTCAATGAATAAATTTTCCAAGCAATTGAACAGTTGGAAACAGCGAATGATATTCCCCTAGGGAGCGTTCATCTCCGCTAATGAGATCCTCTTCTTAGACTTTTCATATTTCACGCCATGCTTGTCTCGCCCCTCTTTTGGGTTCCCTGAAGACTAATGCCTGTTGTATTTAATGGATAATTTATTTTTCTTCCATAATGAGGTGTTAAAGGGACGGTACAAAGGAAGGGGAGAATTTGAGAAGGGTGAAATGTATATTAAATCACAATTTTTTTTGTCTTAATTCCTTTGCTGAATCACTAATATGAGCTACAGGTAGAGTATTATATTATTCCGTATAGTAAATAGAATTGAATATATACCAGGCTTAATTGAATAGTCTTCCGTTTAGTGAATAGAATTTAATATATATCAGGCTTAATTAATATGAGCTACAGGTATAGTATTATAATTCTTCTGTCTATGGATTAACTGAATATTATTCCGTATAGTAAATAGAATTGAATATAAACCAGGCTCAATTGAATATTATTCCGTTTAGTAAATAGAATTTGATATATATCAGGCTTAATTAATATGAGGTGCAGGTAGAGTATTAGAATATCTTTTTTGTCTATGGAGTAACTGAATATTTTTCCGTAGAGTAAATAGAATTTAATATATACCAGGCTTAATTGAATAGTATTCCGTATAGTAAATAGAATTTAATATACATCAGGCTTAATCAATATGAGCTACAGGTAGAGTATTAAAATATCTTTTTTGTCTATGAATTAACTGAATATTTTTCCGTATAGTAAATAGAATTTAATATACATCAGGCTTAATCAATATGAGCTACAGGTAGAGTATTAAAATATCTTTTTTGTCTATGAATTAACTGAATATTATTCCGTATAGTAAATAGAATTGAATATAAACCAGGCTCAATTGAATATTATTCCGTTTAGTAAATAGAATTTGATATATATCAGGCTTAATTAATATGAGGTGCAGGTAGAGTATTAGAACATCTTTTTTGTCTATGGAGTAACTGAATATTATTCCGTATAATAAATAGAATTTAATATATACCAGGCTCAATTGAATATTATTCCGTTTAGTAAATAGAATTTGCTATATATCAGGCTTAATTAATATGAGGTGCAGGTAGAGTATTAGAATATCTTTTTTGTCTATGGATTAACTGAATATTATTCCGTATAATAAATATAATTTAATATATACCAGGCTTAATTGAATAGTATTCCGTTTAGTAAATAGAATTTTGATATAGATCAGGCTTAATCAATATGAGCTGCAGGTAGAGTATTAAAATATCTTTTTTGTCTGTGGACTAACTGAATATTATTCCGTATAGTAAATAGAATTTATTATATACCATGCTTAATTGAATAGTATTCCGTATAGTAAATATAATTTTGCTATATATCAGGCTTAATTAATATGAGCTACAGGTAGAGTATTATAATTTCTTTTTTGTCTATGGACTAACTGAATACTATTCCGTATAGTAAATGGAATTTAATATATATCAGGCCTAATTGAATAGTATTCCGTATAGTAAATAGAATTTGATATATATCAGGCTTAATCAATTTGAGCTGCAGGTAGAGTATTATAATTTCTTTTTTGTCTATGAATTAACTGAATATTATTCCGTATAGTAAATAGAATTGAATATAAACCAGGCTCAATTGAATATTATTCCGTTTAGTAAATAGAATTTGATATATATCAGGCTTAATTAATATGAGGTGCAGGTAGAGTATTAGAATATCTTTTTTGTCTATGGAGTAACTGAATATTATTCCGTATAGTAAATAGAATTTAATATATACCAGGCTTAATTGAATAGTATTCCGTATAGTAAATATAATTTTGATATATATCAGGCTTAATCAATATGAGCTGCAGGTAGAGTATTAAAATATCTTTTTTGTCTATGGACTAACTGAATACTATTCCGTATAGTAAATGGAATTTAATATATATCAGGCCTAATTGAATAGTATTCCGTTTAGTAAATAGAATTTGATATATATCAGGCTTAATTAATATGAGCTACAAGTAAAGTATTATAATTTCTTTTCTGTCAATGTTTTAACTGAATAGAATTTAACATATTCCAGAAATCCAGGCTTAACTTCAATTAGCAGTGTTATGCATAGTTGTCTAAGGTATATCTCGATTTTTTTTTTTTTGCTAATTAGATCTTCCCTTGTATTATTTGCATTAGCCATTTTACTTTTGTACCTGATTTTATAGTACTATATCTATCTACCTATCTATCTACTGTATCTATCTACAACGTTTAAAAAGATTCCAGAAGGCTAAAATTACTGCCATATGTTTGCTTAGACAGCCTCTATAACGTTTACAAAGATTTCAGAGGGCTAAAATCACTGCCATATTTGTATTCAGACAGTCTCTACAATGTTTACAAAGCTTTCAGAGGGCTAAAACCACTGCCATATCTTTGCTTAGACAGCCTCTGTAACGTTTACAAAGCTTTCAGAGGGCTAAAACTACTGCCATAGCTTTGCTCAGACAGCCTCTACAACGTTTACAAAGCTTTCAGAGGGCTGAAATCACTGCCATATCTTTGTTCAGACAGCCTCTACAACGTTTTAAAAAGCTAAGCTTTCAGATAGCTAAAATCACTGCCATATCTTTGTTCAGACAGTCTCTACAACGTTTACAAAGCTTCCAGAGGGCTGAAATCACTGCCATATCTTTGCTCAGACAGCCTCTACAACGTTTACAAAGCTCTCAGAGGGCTAAAACTACTGCCATATCTTTGCTCAGAAAGCCTCTATAACGTTTACAAAGCATTTCGAGGGCTAGAATCACTGCCATATCTTTGCTCAGGCAGCCTCTATAACGTTTACAAAGCTTTCAAAGGGCTAAAACTACTGCCATATCTTTGCTCAGACAGCCTCTACAACGTTTACAAAGCTTTTAGAGGGCTAGAATCACTGCCATATCTTTGCTACGACAGCCTCTATAATGTTTACAAAGCTTTCAGAGGGCTAAAACTACTGCCATATCTTTGCTCAGACAGCCTCTACAACGTTTACAAAGCTTCCAGAGGGCTAGAATCACTGCCATATCTTTGCTCAGGCAGCCTCTATAACGTTTACAAAGCTTTCAAAGGGCTAAAACTACTGCCATAGCTTTGCTCAGACAGCCTCTACAACGTTTACAAAGCTTTCAGAGGGCTAAAACTACTGCCATATCTTTGCTCAGACAGTCTCTATAACGTTTACAAAGCTTTTAGAGGGCTAGAATCACTGCCATATCTTTGCTCAGGCAGCCTCTATAACGTTTACAAAGCTTTCAAAGGGCTAAAACTACTGCCATATCTTTGCTCAGACAGCCTCTACAACGTTTACAAAGCTTTTAGAGGGCTAGAATCACTGCCATATCTTTGATCAGGCAGCCTCTATAACGTTTACAAAGCTTTCAAAGGGCTAAAACTACTGCCATATCTTTGCTCAGACAGCCTCTACAACGTTTACAAAGCTTTCAGAGGGCTAAAACTACTGCCATATCTTTGCTCCGACAGCCTCTACAACGTTTACAAAGCTTTTAGAGGGCTAGAATCACTGCCATATCTTTGCTCAGGCAGCCTCTATAACGTTTACAAAGCTTTCAAAGGGCTAAAACTACTGCCATATCTTTGCTCAGACAGCCTCTACAACGTTTACAAAGCTTTTAGAGGGCTAGAATCACTGCCATATCTTTGCTACGACAGCCTCTATAATGTTTACAAAGCTTTCAGAGGGCTAAATCTACTGCCATATCTTTGCTCAGACAGCCTCTACAACGTTTACAAAGCTTTCAGAGGGCTAGAATCACTGCCATATCTTTGCTCAGGCAGCCTCTATAACGTTTACAAAGCTTTCAAAGGGCTAAAACTACTGCCATATCTTTGCTCAGACAGCCTCTACAACGTTTACAAAGCTTTCAGAGGGCTAGAATCACTGCCATATCTTTGCTACGACAGCCTCTATAACGTTTACAAAGCTTTCAGAGGGCTAAAACTACTGCCATAGCTTTGCTCAGACAGCCTCTACAACGTTTACAAAGCTTTCAGAGGGCTAAAACCTCTGCCATATCTATGCTCAAACAGCCTCTACAACGTTTGGCTAATCACTGCCATATCTTTGCTCAAACAGCCTCTATAACGTTTACAAAGCTTTCAAAGGGCTAAAACTACTGCCATATATTTGCTCAGACAGCCTCTACAACGTTTACAAAGCTTTTAGAGAGCTAGAATCACTGCCACATCTTTGCTACGACAGCCTCTATAACGTTTACAATGCTTTCAGAAGGCTAAAACTACTGCCATATCTTTGCTCAGACAGCCTCTACAACGTTTACAAAGCATTTCGAGGGCTAGAATCACTGCCATATCTTTGCTCAGGCAGCCTCTATAACGTTTACAAAGCTTTCAAAGGGCTAAAACTACTGCCATATCTTTGCTCAGACAGCCTCTACAACGTTTACAAAGCTTTCAGAGGGCTAGAATCACTGCCATATCTTTGCTACGACAGCCTCTATAACGTTTACAAAGCTTTCAGAGGGCTAAAACTACTGCCATAGCTTTGCTCAGACAGCCTCTACAACGTTTACAAAGCTTTCAGAGGGCTAAAACCTCTGCCATATCTATGCTCAAACAGCCTCTACAACGTTTGGCTAATCACTGCCATATCTTTGCTCAGACAGCCTCTACAACGTTTACAAAGCATTTCGAGGGCTAGAATCACTGCCATATCTTTGCTCAGGCAGCCTCTATAACGTTTACAAAGCTTTCAAAGGGCTAAAACTACTGCCATATCTTTGCTCAGACAGCCTCTACAACGTTTACAAAGCTTTCAGAGAGCTAGAATCACTGCCACATCTTTGCTACGACAGCCTCTATAACGTTTACAAAGCTTTCAGAAGGCTAAAACTACTGCCATTTCTTGGCTCAGACAGCCTCTACAACGTTTACAAAGCATTTCGAGGGCTAGAATCACTGCCATATCTTTGCTCAGGCAGCCTCTATAACGTTTACAAAGCTTTCAAAGGGCTAAAACTACTGCCATATATTTGCTCAGACAGCCTCTACAACGTTTACAAAGCTTTTAGAGAGATAGAATCACTGCCACATCTTTGCTACGACAGCCTCTATAACGTTTACAAAGCTTTCAGAAGGCTAAAACTACTGCCATATCTTTGCTCAGACAGCCTCTACAACGTTTACAAAGCATTTCGAGGGCTAGAATCACTGCCATATCTTTGCTCAGGCAGCCTCTATAACGTTTACAAAGCTTTCAAAGGGCTAAAACTACTGCCATATCTTTGCTCAGACAGCCTCTACAACGTTTACAAAGCTTTCAGAGGGCTAGAATCACTGCCATATATTTGCTACGACAGCCTCTATAACGTTTACAAAGCTTTCAAAGGGCTAAAACTACTGCCATATCTTTGCTCAGACAGCCTCTACAACGTTTACAAAGCATTTCGAGGGCTAGAATCACTGCCATATCTTTGCTCAGGCAGCCTCTATAACGTTTACAAAGCTTTCAGAGGGCTGAAATCACTGCCATATCTTTGTTCAGACAGCCTCTACAACGTTTTAAAAAGCTAAGCTTTCAGATAGCTAAAATCACTGCCATATCTTTGTTCAGACAGTCTCTACAACGTTTACAAAGCTTCCAGAGGGCTGAAATCACTGCCATATCTTTGCTCAGACAGCCTCTACAACGTTTACAAAGCTCTCAGAGGGCTAAAACTACTGCCATAGCTTTGCTCAGACAGCCTCTACAACGTTTACAAAGCTTTCAGAGGGCTGAAATCACTGCCATATCTTTGTTCAGACAGCCTCTACAACGTTTTAAAAAGCTAAGCTTTCAGATAGCTAAAATCACTGCCATATCTTTGTTCAGACAGTCTCTACAACGTTTACAAAGCTTCCAGAGGGCTGAAATCACTGCCATATCTTTGCTCAGACAGCCTCTACAACGTTTACAAAGCTCTCAGAGGGCTAAAACTACTGCCATATCTTTGCTCAGAAAGCCTCTATAACGTTTACAAAGCATTTCGAGGGCTAGAATCACTGCCATATCTTTGCTCAGGCAGCCTCTATAACGTTTACAAAGCTTTCAAAGGGCTAAAACTACTGCCATATCTTTGCTCAGACAGCCTCTACAACGTTTACAAAGCTTTTAGAGGGCTAGAATCACTGCCATATCTTTGCTACGACAGCCTCTATAATGTTTACAAAGCTTTCAGAGGGCTAAAACTACTGCCATATCTTTGCTCAGACAGCCTCTACAACGTTTACAAAGCTTCCAGAGGGCTAGAATCACTGCCATATCTTTGCTCAGGCAGCCTCTATAACGTTTACAAAGCTTTCAAAGGGCTAAAACTACTGCCATAGCTTTGCTCAGACAGCCTCTACAACGTTTACAAAGCTTTCAGAGGGCTAAAACTACTGCCATATCTTTGCTCAGACAGTCTTTATAACGTTTACAAGGCTTTTAGAGGGCTAGAATCACTGCCATATCTTTGCTCAGGCAGCCTCTATAACGTTTACAAAGCTTTCAAAGGGCTAAAACTACTGCCATATCTTTGCTCAGACAGCCTCTACAACGTTTACAAAGCTTTTAGAGGGCTAGAATCACTGCCATATCTTTGATCAGGCAACCTCTATAACGTTTACAAAGCTTTCAAAGGGCTAAAACTACTGCCATATCTTTGCTCAGACAGCCTCTACAACGTTTACAAAGCTTTCAGAGGGCTAAAACTACTGCCATATCTTTGCTCCGACAGCCTCTACAACGTTTACAAAGCTTTTAGAGGGCTAGAATCACTGCCATATCTTTGCTCAGGCAGCCTCTATAACGTTTACAAAGCTTTCAAAGGGCTAAAACTACTGCCATATCTTTGCTCAGACAGCCTCTACAACGTTTACAAAGCTTTTAGAGGGCTAGAATCACTGTCATATCTTTGCTACGACAGCCTCTATAATGTTTACAAAGCTTTCAGAGGGCTAAATCTACTGCCATATCTTTGCTCAGACAGCCTCTACAACGTTTACAAAGCTTTCAGAGGGCTAGAATCACTGCCATATCTTTGCTACGACAGCCTCTATAACGTTTACAAAGCTTTCAGAGGGCTAAAACTACTGCCATAGCTTTGCTCAGACAGCCTCTACAACGTTTACAAAGCTTTCAGAGGGCTAAAACCTCTGCCATATCTATGCTCAAACAGCCTCTACAACGTTTGGCTAATCACTGCCATATCTTTGCTCAAACAGCCTCTATAACGTTTACAAAGCTTTCAAAGGGCTAAAACTACTGCCATATATTTGCTCAGACAGCCTCTACAACGTTTACAAAGCTTTTAGAGAGCTAGAATCACTGCCACATCTTTGCTACGACAGCCTCTATAACGTTTACAATGCTTTCAGAAGGCTAAAACTACTGCCATATCTTTGCTCAGACAGCCTCTACAACGTTTACAAAGCATTTCGAGGGCTAGAATCACTGCCATATCTTTGCTCAGGCAGCCTCTATAACGTTTACAAAGCTTTCAAAGGGCTAAAACTACTGCCATATCTTTGCTCAGACAGCCTCTACAACGTTTACAAAGCTTTCAGAGGGCTAGAATCACTGCCATATCTTTGCTACGACAGCCTCTATAACGTTTACAAAGCTTTCAGAGGGCTAAAACTACTGCCATAGCTTTGCTCAGACAGCCTCTACAACGTTTACAAAGCTTTCAGAGGGCTAAAACCTCTGCCATATCTATGCTCAAACAGCCTCTACAACGTTTGGCTAATCACTGCCATATCTTTGCTCAGACAGCCTCTACAACGTTTACAAAGCATTTCGAGGGCTAGAATCACTGCCATATCTTTGCTCAGGCAGCCTCTATAACGTTTACAAAGCTTTCAAAGGGCTAAAACTACTGCCATATCTTTGCTCAGACAGCCTCTACAACGTTTACAAAGCTTTCAGAGAGCTAGAATCACTGCCACATCTTTGCTACGACAGCCTCTATAACGTTTACAAAGCTTTCAGAAGGCTAAAACTACTGCCATTTCTTGGCTCAGACAGCCTCTACAACGTTTACAAAGCATTTCGAGGGCTAGAATCACTGCCATATCTTTGCTCAGGCAGCCTCTATAACGTTTACAAAGCTTTCAAAGGGCTAAAACTACTGCCATATATTTGCTCAGACAGCCTCTACAACGTTTACAAAGCTTTTAGAGAGATAGAATCACTGCCACATCTTTGCTACGACAGCCTCTATAACGTTTACAAAGCTTTCAGAAGGCTAAAACTACTGCCATATCTTTGCTCAGACAGCCTCTACAACGTTTACAAAGCATTTCGAGGGCTAGAATCACTGCCATATCTTTGCTCAGGCAGCCTCTATAACGTTTACAAAGCTTTCAAAGGGCTAAAACTACTGCCATATCTTTGCTCAGACAGCCTCTACAACGTTTACAAAGCTTTCAGAGGGCTAGAATCACTGCCATATATTTGCTACGACAGCCTCTATAACGTTTACAAAGCTTTCAAAGGGCTAAAACTACTGCCATATCTTTGCTCAGACAGCCTCTACAACGTTTACAAAGCATTTCGAGGGCTAGAATCACTGCCATATCTTTGCTCAGGCAGCCTCTATAACGTTTACAAAGCTTTCAGAGGGCTGAAATCACTGCCATATCTTTGTTCAGACAGCCTCTACAACGTTTTAAAAAGCTAAGCTTTCAGATAGCTAAAATCACTGCCATATCTTTGTTCAGACAGTCTCTACAACGTTTACAAAGCTTCCAGAGGGCTGAAATCACTGCCATATCTTTGCTCAGACAGCCTCTACAACGTTTACAAAGCTCTCAGAGGGCTAAAACTACTGCCATAGCTTTGCTCAGACAGCCTCTACAACGTTTACAAAGCTTTCAGAGGGCTGAAATCACTGCCATATCTTTGTTCAGACAGCCTCTACAACGTTTTAAAAAGCTAAGCTTTCAGATAGCTAAAATCACTGCCATATCTTTGTTCAGACAGTCTCTACAACGTTTACAAAGCTTCCAGAGGGCTGAAATCACTGCCATATCTTTGCTCAGACAGCCTCTACAACGTTTACAAAGCTCTCAGAGGGCTAAAACTACTGCCATATCTTTGCTCAGAAAGCCTCTATAACGTTTACAAAGCATTTCGAGGGCTAGAATCACTGCCATATCTTTGCTCAGGCAGCCTCTATAACGTTTACAAAGCTTTCAAAGGGCTAAAACTACTGCCATATCTTTGCTCAGACAGCCTCTACAACGTTTACAAAGCTTTTAGAGGGCTAGAATCACTGCCATATCTTTGCTACGACAGCCTCTATAATGTTTACAAAGCTTTCAGAGGGCTAAAACTACTGCCATATCTTTGCTCAGACAGCCTCTACAACGTTTACAAAGCTTCCAGAAGGCTAGAATCACTGCCATATCTTTGCTCAGGCAGCCTCTATAACGTTTACAAAGCTTTCAAAGGGCTAAAACTACTGCCATAGCTTTGCTCAGACAGCCTCTACAACGTTTACAAAGCTTTCAGAGGGCTAAAACTACTGCCATATCTTTGCTCAGACAGTCTTTATAACGTTTACAAGGCTTTTAGAGGGCTAGAATCACTGCCATATCTTTGCTCAGGCAGCCTCTATAACGTTTACAAAGCTTTCAAAGGGCTAAAACTACTGCCATATCTTTGCTCAGACAGCCTCTACAACGTTTACAAAGCTTTTAGAGGGCTAGAATCACTGCCATATCTTTGATCAGGCAACCTCTATAACGTTTACAAAGCTTTCAAAGGGCTAAAACTACTGCCATATCTTTGCTCAGACAGCCTCTACAACGTTTACAAAGCTTTCAGAGGGCTAAAACTACTGCCATATCTTTGCTCCGACAGCCTCTACAACGTTTACAAAGCTTTTAGAGGGCTAGAATCACTGCCATATCTTTGCTCAGGCAGCCTCTATAACGTTTACAAAGCTTTCAAAGGGCTAAAACTACTGCCATATCTTTGCTCAGACAGCCTCTACAACGTTTACAAAGCTTTTAGAGGGCTAGAATCACTGTCATATCTTTGCTACGACAGCCTCTATAATGTTTACAAAGCTTTCAGAGGGCTAAATCTACTGCCATATCTTTGCTCAGACAGCCTCTACAACGTTTACAAAGCTTTCAGAGGGCTAGAATCACTGCCATATCTTTGCTCAGGCAGCCTCTATAACGTTTACAAAGCTTTCAAAGGGCTAAAACTACTGCCATATCTTTGCTCAGACAGCCTCTACAACGTTTACAAAGCTTTCAGAGGGCTAGAATCACTGCCATATCTTTGCTACGACAGCCTCTATAACGTTTACAAAGCTTTCAGAGGGCTAAAACTACTGCCATAGCTTTGCTCAGACAGCCTTTACAACGTTTACAAAGCTTTCAGAGGGCTAAAACCTCTGCCATATCTATGCTCAAACAGCCTCTACAACGTTTGGCTAATCACTGCCATATCTTTGCTCAAACAGCCTCTATAACGTTTACAAAGCTTTCAAAGGGCTAAAACTACTGCCATATATTTGCTCAGACAGCCTCTACAACGTTTACAAAGCTTTTAGAGAGCTAGAATCACTGCCACATCTTTGCTACGACAGCCTCTATAACGTTTACAATGCTTTCAGAAGGCTAAAACTACTGCCATATCTTTGCTCAGACAGCCTCTACAACGTTTACAAAGCATTTCGAGGGCTAGAATCACTGCCATATCTTTGCTCAGGCAGCCTCTATAACGTTTACAAAGCTTTCAAAGGGCTAAAACTACTGCCATATCTTTGCTCAGACAGCCTCTACAACGTTTACAAAGCTTTCAGAGGGCTAGAATCACTGCCATATCTTTGCTACGACAGCCTCTATAACGTTTACAAAGCTTTCAGAGGGCTAAAACTACTGCCATAGCTTTGCTCAGACAGCCTCTACAACGTTTACAAAGCTTTCAGAGGGCTAAAACCTCTGCCATATCTATGCTCAAACAGCCTCTACAACGTTTGGCTAATCACTGCCATATCTTTGCTCAGACAGCCTCTACAACGTTTACAAAGCATTTCGAGGGCTAGAATCACTGCCATATCTTTGCTCAGGCAGCCTCTATAACGTTTACAAAGCTTTCAAAGGGCTAAAACTACTGCCATATCTTTGCTCAGACAGCCTCTACAACGTTTACAAAGCTTTCAGAGAGCTAGAATCACTGCCACATCTTTGCTACGACAGCCTCTATAACGTTTACAAAGCTTTCAGAAGGCTAAAACTACTGCCATTTCTTGGCTCAGACAGCCTCTACAACGTTTACAAAGCATTTCGAGGGCTAGAATCACTGCCATATCTTTGCTCAGGCAGCCTCTATAACGTTTACAAAGCTTTCAAAGGGCTAAAACTACTGCCA
>NC_090748.1:2090331-2102831 GCF_036898095.1 Palaemon carinicauda | reverse complement strand
AACAGGGAAAATAGCCCAGTGAGGCAAGGAAACAAGGAAAAATAAAATTTTAGTGACAACATTAAAATAAATATTTCCTTTATAAACTATAAAAACTTAACAAATCAAGAGGAAGAGAAATAAGATAGAATAGCGTGCCCGAGTGTACCCTCAAGCAAGAGAACTTTATATATGAACGATTTACTTTAATGTTATTGTTCTTAAAATATCTTATCTTAATTGTTCTTTACTTCTCTTGTAGTGTTCATTCTATTATTTCCTTTCTTCGCTGTGCTATGAGGGTACACTAGGGCACTCTGTTCTGTCTTAGTTCTCTTCCTCTTGTATTTTTTCAAATTCTTTTTTGTAATTTATATATGAACGATTTATTTTAATGCTGTTATTGTTCTTAAAATATTTTATCTTAATTGTTCATCATTTTCCTCTTGGTGAGGGTAGAAGAGACTCTTTAGCTGTAGTAAGCAGCTCTTCTAGGAGAAGGACACTCCAAAACCAAACCAATGTTCTCTAGTCTTGGGTAGTGCCATAGCCTCTGTACCATGGTCTTCCACTGTCTTGGGTTAGAGTTCTCTTCCTTGAAGGTACACTCGGGCACAGTTTTATCTACTTTCACTTTCTCTTGTTTTGATAAAGTTTTTATGGTTTATATAGGAAATATTTATTTTAATGTTCTTACTATTCTTTAAAACAACAACAACAACAACAACAACAATAATAATAATAATAATAATAATAATATTTAGAGGTCTTACTAATTTTCTTGATAGACAGAGAAATAAAAAAAAAAAAATCAAGAACAGAAGACATAACTGTGAGATTAACGAAACATCGCATGAAATCAGCCAATTAGAATACGTGATATCTTTCGCGATTAAACATTAATACCTTTCAAATGACCAGTGATTCGAGTTTCATCGAACCGGACCTAAATACTTACTGGATATTTACGATTTCAAACGTCGAATTACTGGCGCAAAAGAAATTTAAAAAACGCCGGATAACAAAGCTGATGAGCTCAGCTGATTATTGACACATTTTTTCTTTAATTAGACGTAATTACCGATTAGATGAACGAGTGAAATCTTTTCTCATTTCAAAGTTAAAGAGTTTTGCTCATTATCATTTTTTTTTCTTTCCCTGTTCCGGTCAGAACACATGACCATTTCCAATTTTATGTTTGTTGTGTTTATGCCACAACTACTGTGTGTGTGTGTGCACTTTCATTTGTGCAGGTTTGTTTGTTTGTTTGTTGGTGAGTGTGTAATGTGTCTGCAAGAGTGTGTATTTTGTGCAGGTTTGTTTGTTTGTTTGCTTGTGAGTGTGTAATGTGTATGCAAGTGTGTGTGTGTATTTAAATTTGTGCAGGTTTTTCGTTTGTTTGTTTGTGAGTGTGTAATGTGTCTGCAAGTGTGTGTGTGTGTGTGTGTGTGTATTTTCACTTGTGCAGGTTTGTTCGTTTGTGATTGTGTAATGTGTATGCAAGTGTGTGTGTGTGTGTGTATTTTCATTTGTGCAGATTTTTTCGTTTGTTTGTTTGTGAGTGTGTAATGTGTCTGCAAGTGTGTGTATGTGTGTGTGTGTATTTTGACTTGTGCAGGTTTGTTAGTTTGTGATTGTGTAATGTGTATGCAAGTGTGTGTGTGTGTGTATTTTCATTTGTGCAGATTTTTTCGTTTGTTTGTTTGTGAGTGTGTAATGTGTCTGCAAGTGTGTGTATGTGTGTGTGTGTATTTTGACTTGTGCAGGTTTGTTAGTTTGTGATTGTGTAATGTGTATGCAAGAGTGTGTGTGTATTTAAATTTGTGCAGGTTTGTTCGTTTGTTTGTTTGTGAGTCTGTAATGTGTATGCAAGTGTGTGTGAATGTGTGTGTATTTTAATTTGTGCAGATTTGTTTGTTTGTTTGTGAGTGTTTAATGTGTCTGCAAGTATGTGTGTTTATGTGTGTGTATTTTCATTTGTGCAGATTTGTTTGTTTGTTTGTGAGTGTTTAATGTGTCTGCAAGTATGTGTGTTTATGTGTGTGTATTTTCATTTGTGCAGATTTGTTTGTTTGTTTGTGAGTGTTTAATGTGTCTGCAAGTATGTGTGTTTATGTGTGTGTATTTTCATTTGTGCAGATTTGTTTGTTTGTTTGTGAGTGTTTAATGTGTCTGCAAGTATGCGCGCGCGCGTGTGTGTGTGTGTGTGTATTTTCACTTGTGCAGGTTTGTTCGTTTGTTTGTGAGTGTGTAATGTGTATTCAAGTGTGTATGTATACATAAGTGTTCATCTAACTTAAATTCGAAAATTACAACTTATGAGATTTATGAAAACAATTTGATCTAGGGTTTAAAGGCCACTCGTGAATGGCAGAGGCAAGGGACAGTGACAATGCCCTAGAGACTGACCATATATACAAATGATCAGCGCCTAAGCCCTCCAAGCTCCACCCAAGCTAGGACCAAGGAGGGCCAGGCAAAGGCTGCTGATGACTCAGCAAATAGACCTATGGGCGGTTCCAAACCCTGTCTTCCCTATTATTATTATTATTATTATTATTATTATTATTATTATTATTATTATTATTGTTGTAGTTATTATTATTATTATTATTATTATTATTATTATTATTACTAAGTAACAACCCTAGTTTGAAAAGCAGGATGCCATAAGCCCAAGGGCTCCAACAGGGAAGAATAGCCCAGTGAGGAGAGGAAATAAAGAAATAAACAAACTACAAGAGATGTAATGAACAATTACTATAAAATATCTTAAGAACAGTAATATTAGAATAGGTCTTTCATATATAAATTATAAAAGAATATTAGATAAAAGACTTCAAACTTTGTTCATATATGTGTATGAAAATCCACGCCAATCAATATAAGTTGAGATCAAACGTCAAGGTCAAGGTTGAGCAAAAGGTCGAGAAGTAAGCTGCCGCGGCGGAGATCTGCGCTCTACTGGGTGTCCCTCTAATTATATTTAAAATACCTTAATTTTATTTTATATAAAACATCTTAATTTGTCCTATACTAAATCTCAATTTTATTCTATACAAAATATCTTAATCTAATTTTATATAAGATATCTGAATCTAATCTTATAAAAAAAAAAAAAATCTCGTAAGGATCGTATCCAAGGAAAAGTATTGTCTTTTACGGTGCTAAACCATTTGGCAATTTTTATTTCATAAATTAGCTGTCTGTGATTCTAATAGATATTTCTATGTTGAACAAGTAAACTTTATCCTATTCAATATCTGTTTTGATGTTACTGTTTTTAAAATATTCTATTAATTTCTCATATCGTTTATTTCCTTATTTCCTTTCTTCAATGGGCTATTTTTCCCTGCCTTATTGCCTTATTCTATGTTTGGGTTCCCCCAGGTCCCTCAGTGTGCTGGAGCCCTTGGGCTTTTAGCATCTTGCTTTTCCAACTAGGGTTGTAGCTTATCTAATAATAATAATAATAATAATAATAATAATAATAATAATAATATATTTTTGTTCTATGAATACGAGGTAAATGTTACTTCTTTGAAATCACTAATGAACTAGAAGCTTAAGCCTACAACAAAACTGAATAATTATATAAAACAATAGTAAGGTTTATTTTACAAAGATTAATAAGTTAATTTTACTGATATACTGCGTGAAATTGGTGCTCACTCAAAATAATGAAGTCAGTTGAAAAAAAAAACACTACATCTTTAAGTATTGAATACTCTATAGAATACATTCTACGCCCTCTTATGTTACTTAGATGTATTCTTAGTATTCTAAAGCAGCCTAAGAACTTTTATATTACAAAATGGTCACCATATTCGATTATAAAATTCTATGTAAACTACATTGGCCTGTTCAGCATTTTTAAGGTAAAGCATAACTGTAAAAAAAAAAAAAAAAAAAAAACTTACAGGCAGACTTGGCTCTCACCAGTGGCTTGGTTTAGCTCACATTCTCTTATTAGCATTATTAATTCCAACCTCATTTGGGGAAATAAGTGCTAAAACATTAATGATGGATTTGGAATGATGATCATAGATGAAGGTAAAGAATGGTTGCGGATAAATTACCTTTGGTTCTTGGTCCTTCTTAGGCCTATCCACTACACCGTAATATGTTAAAAAAAGACAAAGTATTTTCTAAAGATTTAGTCAATTTCAACCAATTTTAGAACAATACTTTTGACTGTTTTATAGTTGTTGTGGCAACCAGGAAAATGTGACACCACTCTAGCAAACATAGATATAAAGAATTTCCCTTTTATGGACTTGAGCTACCCACAAACAACGTGAGACGAGATGATCAAACTCCACCAAAATGGCATTATCACATAAGTAACTAACATACGATAGCTCAAAATACTATGAACATTCACTTACAGCATTGATAAAAACAATAGTTACAACACCATAACCCCCAATGAGAAGTAAATGCTAACACCATACGATATTTTAATTTAACTATCTCCTTTTTTTATCCAAGAAAGTACAGAGTTGTGCCACTCGACGTTGGAGCTCCCGTTCGTGCGTATGTACATGATCGTTGATGACGTAATCGCTGAAGTTCCGCCCACTCGTTTAAATTTCCGCCAATGAATATGATTGATTTCCGGTGACGTAGTATTAGCACCAATAGAAATTAACGTATGACTTTTTTTTTCAGCCAATCATAATGCATTTAATCGGTATTGTTTTTATTTCTCTAATTCAAGCTCTCTACTGTCTCTAACTCTCTACTCTGTAAATCTGTAATCTGTTCTACAGTCTCACGGTGTATTGTCTAAGGGAGTGACCTGCCGTAATTGTGACTTGCCGTAATTGTGTATTGCCGTAATTGTGACTTGCCGTAATTGTGACTTACCCTAAATGTGCATTGCCGTAATTGTGACTTGCCCAAACTGTGGATTGCCGTAATTGTGACTTGCCCAAACTGTGGATTGCCTTAATTGTGACTTGCCCAAATTGTGCATTGCCTTAATTGTGACTTGTCCTAATTGTGTGTTGCCCTAATTGTGACTTTCCCTAATTATGTGTTGTCCCAATTGTGCATTGCCTTAATTGTGACTTGTCCTAATTGTGTGTTGCCCTAATTGTGACTTTCCCTAATTGTGTGTTGCCCTAATTGTGCATTGCCTTAATTGTGACTTGCCCAGTTGTCCTAATTGTGACTTACCTTGCTCTTACCAGTGATGGACATCAGTTTTATTGTAGCTGATTTATAAAAAAATAGCAAAACAAGAAAGGAAAGAAGCTGTGCTTTATAGTGTTTGTTAAAGGACGAATCAGCCTCTGGTTATACGAGGATCTCAAGCCTGAAATGCTTACAAATGTTGACTGGCGAAGTTTATCCAGTGAAGTGATTACCTTAATAATCAAGAGTCCAATTTATAGTCCGGGAATCATCGTTGAATAAGATGAGAAAATACATCAGATAGCGAAAGCTTTTTGGACTTTTGGACATGTTTGAAGTGCTTAGCCTAGGCCTAGGACCTTGATCCCCACAATCAAGAGATATATTCGGTCTGGATCTACTGTAATTAGCGATTGTAGGACGTTTTCAAATGAAGGATATTTAATCCACAATTAATCATAGTGAAAACTTCGTTCGCCCATAGGATAGCAGTATAAATCCCCAAGGACATCAACAACTGCGACAGTTGGAGGATTCCGAAAGCGACTCAAGGTAAATATTTATTCATTTATTTATTTTTTAGCTGATTCTCAATAATATGATTCTTGAAAATTTAATCGAAAATCGTGTAAGATGTCAGATGTTCGAACAATGCGCTATAGATTAGATCGTTCGTTTTTCCCTGTTAGTTGGGTTAGAGTTCTCTTGCTGTAGGCTGCACTCTGGCACACTATTCTATCTACTTTCTCTTCTTGTTTTGTTAATTTTTTTATAGTTTATGTAGGAAATATTTATTTTAATGTTACTATTCTTTAAAATATTTAATTTTTCCTTGTTTCATTTCCTCACTGGGCTATTTTCTCTGTTGGGGCCCCTGGGCTTAGCATTCTGCTTTTCCAACTAGGGTTGTAGCTTAGCATTTAATAATAATAATAATAATTGCATAACTGACAGTTTTCCCTAACTAGGTTAGGTTAGGTTAGCTAGTGATCTCACTTATCCTATTGAAACTGGGGGGGGGGGGGTGTTCATTTCTCATCTGTTCCTGTTCTCGATTAATTCCTTAAAGGGGGGGGGGGGAGTGTCAAGGGTCTTGCTTGTTTCCTTTCCTCACTGGGCTATTTGCCCTGTTGGAGCCCCTGGGCTTATAGCATCCTGCTTCTCCAACTAGGGTTGTAGCTTAGCAATTGATATAATAGTAGTAATCTGTGATCAATTTTCCTAAGCAGATGTTGTTAGTTTAGCTATTATATTTATTGAATATTAAAAAAGGTAAGTCCAAGTCCTTTTTGTGTTGGTAATTCGTAACTTAGTGGACATTTTCGACGGTTACCAATGCGTTTTCCTCTTTGCGAGTTATTGTATTTTACAGTAGAATTAGATAGCAGAATTGTTTTTGTGGGATATTTTCGTGTTTCGAACGAATTTGACGATTATATTTTTCGGAAATCCATAGGTTGTTGAGTTAGGACAATCTCCAATGCCAGATCTATAGGCCTATCCTGTATCAACCTCCACAATTGTTGTGGGGTGTCTATACAGCTAGGGGCTAATCACCCATTATTATTATTATTATTATTAGCCAAGCTACAACCCTAGTTGGAAAAGCAAGATGCTATAAGCCCAAGGACTCCAATAGGGAAAAATAGCCCAATGAGGAAAGGAAATAAGGAAATAAATAAATGATGAGAACACGTTAAGAATAAATCATTCTAAAACAGTAACAACGTGAAAACAGATATGTCCTATATAAACTATTAACAACGTCAAAAACAGATATGTCATATATAAACTATAAAAAGACTCATGTCAGCTTGGTATGTCCTTACCACCACAGTACTCTGGAGATGCAGTGATTTTATGGAATAAATTTTACTTGGTATTTCCTAAGTTTGCTCGAGATCCAGTCAAGCCTCCTTTCTCAGTGTGTCTGTCAGAGGGTGCTCACTCCAAAATATCTATCACTGGTCATTTTATAACCAATAGAGTCCCCGGATATGTTGTTAGTTTCATCTATTACCTCATAAGTCTTTTTATAGTTTATATATGATATATCTGTTTTGATGTTACAGTTTGTAGAATGATTTATTGTTAATTTGTTCTCATCATTTATTTATTTCCTAATTTCCTTTCCTCACTGGGCTATTTTCCCTGTTGGAGCTCTTGAGCTTATAGCATCTCGCTTTTCCAACTAGGGTTGTAGTTTGGCTAATAATAATAATAATAATAATAATAATAATAATAATAATAATACTAGACCCAACGTCTAAAAACCAATTAGTGGCACTTGTTGGGTTAGCCATCCACATATTTTCGGCAGAGAGTCAGTTTCACAGTTTACAGTTCCTTAAGTTTTACCTCGTTTGTTGCATCTTAGTGGTTCGGACTACGGGTCTAAATCTCTGCTAATTAGCTGAATTAAAAATGTTTAATACTCGTAAGCAAACAAATGATTTTTTTCATGATAATATTGGTTGGTAAAGGTAGCTTATAAGGAAGGGATCTTTTCGGTTTGAGTGCCTATCGAATTTAAATGTTTTTTTTTTATTCCAAAGTATGTATTTTGATGTGGAAAACCCTAAAATGATAACCATTTTGTGGAGAAATTATTTATTAACACTTAAATTGGTTTATATCAATCAATATCTTACTGAAATGCTGCGATTTCTCTGTGCGCTTTCTTGATTTTCAGGGCACTACTGAACCTAAGAAAACCCACCTAACCTAGCATAGGGGCCCTGTATCCCTACCTAGGCCTACAGGAGGGGGGCCTCCCCCCCCTGCGACCCCCCCCCCTTAAGGCCACAGTGATTTTCGGGACACTACCGAACCTAATACAACCACCTAACCTAGGGCCCTGTACCCCTACCTAGGCCTAGCCCCTGCGACCCCCCCCCCCTTACAGCCACTACCTATCACATCCATCAATAAATAATTTCTCCACAAAATGGTTATCATTTTTGGGTTTTCCACATCAAAATACATACATTGGAATAAAAAAAAAAACATTAAAATTCGATAGGCCCTCAAACCGGAAAGACCCTAAGGAAGTATTAATCTATTTTTTTTTAATCAGTAAATATGTTTGATAAAAGAGGGAATCAGGGATTACCCATAGCCATACAAAACACTTGAATATAGAAATATAAAGATTTCCGTTAACGATATTTTTTTTTTATACAAAACATGAATTCAATGATACTATTGGTTGGTAAGGGTAGCTTATAAGACTAAAACACCAGACAGGAAATTAAGCAAGTCATCAACAGGCTCTATTATAAATAATGAAGTCAAATGATAACTGCTTAATCTGTAATTAGACTTTATGCTCATATTTACCTCCGCCAACGAATTGGAAGGAGGTTATGTTATGTTTTACCACCTGTTTGTCTGTGAACAGCTTCCTGGCTTGGTCTCTCCCCTTCCCTCGGTTAGGGGGGGGGGTGTTTAGTCACCCAGGGGAAAGGGTCTACCCTGAGAGAGAAGGTGGTGTGGGTGGGAGGTGTTACTGTTGAATCTGTGTGCCTATCTAGATATTTAACCGTCTTTTTTGACGGGTCGTGTACAGTATTATTATTGTTGTTGTTATTATTATTATGAAGGAGAGCCCTTCACATATATATAAATACATTTAAGTAAGTTTTAACTCGTGGACAATGATCAACTCGTTTCACACACCACAATGAAAGTTGGAAACACGAAAGTCCAGGCTACCCCATAATTGTGTGAAATTATTCCTCAACCAGGTTAGATTACTATTCATCACGGAAATCAGTAAAGGGGAAAGGGTAAGAGTAAATTACTTTACAATCTCTGATAATATCCACCTAGCTCAAACCTTGAAATGAATACAGACAACCATAGAGATATTACAAATTAATTCATGTCCTGTTAGTAGTGACTTAGCGTTCATATGCAAAACATTCGACGTATTAAAAGATTATTATTATTATTATTATTATTATTATTATTATTATTATTATTATTATTACTACTACTTGCTAAGCTACAACCCTAGTTGAAAAAGCAGGATGCTTTAAGCCCAGCATTCAGTGTTTTTTTTTCCACATTATCGAAGCACTTTAGAGCATAAGAAAGTTTTTAGTTTCTTCTCGAAAGCCTTAATATCTTCAGTCTTTCGGATGTCCAGAGGGAGCTTGTTGTATAGGCCTAGTCTTGGTGCTGCATATTTGAAACATGCATCTTTGTTCCGAGAATTTGAATCCATCTGATGCATTCAGATCTCCCTGGACAAATCTATCCTGTTCAAATTACTGGGCAGGCAGTTAATTCTAATATCCAGGTCTTCTCCATCATGAGGCTTAATACTACACAGTGTTCTAGAAGTTTTATTCCAGCTGTTACCAACTTGTGGAATGATCTTCCTAATCGGGTAGTTGAATGTTGACCAGGTTGACATGAGTCTTTTTATAGTTTATATATGACATATCTGGTTTTGACGTTGTTAATAGTTTATGTAGGACATATCTGTTTTGAAGCTGTTACTGTTTTAGAATGATATATCGTTAATTTGTTCTCATCATTTATTTATTTCCTTTCCTCACTGGGCTATTTTTTCCTGTTGGAGTCCTTGGGCTTATAGCATCTTGCTTTTCCAACTAGGGTTGTAGTTTGGCTAGTAATAATGATAATAATAATAATTCTCTTATATATTTTGGACGTCTGATTCTGACTACATATCGTATACTCTATTCCAGTTTTACTCGGCAGCCAGTGTAATTCAGTTAGTATAGGAGTAATGTTTTCTCGGGGTTGGGGAATCTTTATGCCTTGCTCCTCTGTATATTGTTTTGTAATTTATTAAGTTGCACGTTAGGCCGATTGTAGTAGATGGAGTTGCAGTAGTCAGTCATGGTAATACCACAGTTTATCACGAGGTTTTTATGGTCAATATTCGTAGGATAAAGAAGAAAATTTTCACTTGGTATCGCTCTGAACTTTAAATCTTATGAAAACAATATGAAAAAGCTATTTATTTTTAATAGCCTTTCAATGTTTATTTTCACTTTTTAGTAGATCGTTAATAACTTATGCTGTACTTTAGAAAATAAATAATATATAAAGTTAGACAAAAGACAAAGGAGTTATTTCTCCTGATCGATCCGATTTACCTCACCCTTTCCCTCCAATATCCCATGAAAGGATGGCTGTAAGAATTCAATTTGCCTCGAAAAACGCTTAGACGTATCCAGCACATTTCAGATAAGTGGGAGTTGAGGACTGGCTTCCTTGCGCAACCTAACCCTTTTCTCCTATCTTTGCTCTCCAGATTGGCAGCGTTACTTCACTAAAAGCCGACTCATGAACCTCCATTTCTTTCGCCTTTAAGACCTAAAACTTCATCAATTTGATTTCCCTGTCAAAGGGTCCACCATGCTTTGCTTTAAGGAAAACTATTCGCGACTCACTTGATCTGATTTATCTCTGGGTGTCTTCTTTGACTCCTTTCGAGATGTTTCATGATATGTTTTAAGAGAGAGCATAGAGGAATCACGAGTAACGAATTGTTTAACTAGTATGTGAACAGTTACAATTTTGTAGACCGCATTTGTCATAAGGGTTTTAATCAATTTAGGATGACGGCTGGGATAAGACATCCAGCCACCTGTTGAGATACTACCGCTAGAGAGTTCTGGGGTCTTTTGACTGGCTGGATGGTACTGCATTCGATCCTTCTCTCCGGTTACGGTTCATTTTCCCTTTGCCTATACACATACACACACACACTGAATAGTCTGGCTTATTCTTGAAACATTCTCCTCTGTCCTCATACCTGACAACACAGATTACCAAACAATTCTTCTTCACTCAAAGGGGTTACCGCACTAATTGTTCATTGGCCACTTTCCTCTTGGTAAGGGTAGAAGAAACTCTTTAGCTATGATAAGCAGCTCTTCTAGGAGAAGGACACTCCCAAATCAAACCATTGTTCTGTAGTCTTGGGTAGTGCCATAGCCTCTGTACCATGGTCTTCCACTGTCTTGGGATAGTGTTCTCTTGCCTGAGGGTACACTCGAGCACACTATTCTATCTAGTTTCTCTTCCTCTTGTTTTATTAAAGTTTATATAGTTTATATAGGAGATATTTATTTCAATGTCGTTACTCTTCTTAAAATATTCTAAATTCCTCTTTTCCTTTCCGCACTGGGCTGTTTTCCCTATTGGAGCCTCTGGGCTTGTAGCGTCCTGCTTTTCCAACCAGGGTTGTAGCTTAGCAATTAATAATAATAAAAGAAAGCGAAGAGAAGTTTTAAGGATCGAAGCTTTCAATTAACCTGTGAAAAATTACAATTATGTTGACCGCACAAAAGGTTTATAAGCCGATCATGAATGTCAGAGGTAAGGGACAGTGGCATTGCCTTATCAAGCAGGACAATGCCCTAGAGTCTGACCATACATATGATCAGCGCCCAAGCTCCCTCTCCACCCAAGCTAGGACCAAGGAGGGCCAGGCAATGGCTGCTGATGACTCGGCAGATAGACCTATAGGCTCCCCCAAACCCCATATCCTTAGTTCACAAGGATGGTTAGGTTACAGCAACCAGAGGAACTAACGAGTTTGAGCGGGACTCAAACCCCAGTCCGCCGTTCACCAGTCAGGGACGTTACCGTATCGGCCACTACAACCCCACATATTAAGCTACACTGGACTTGCCGTAAAGTTTTGATTCGTTTTCGAACTTCCCTCACACGAGATATTCTCGTAATTTTAAAGCTTGCAAATAAATGTCACCGGTTCATATTTCATCTTCCAGAATTACTCATCTCTCTCTCTCTCTCTCTCTCTCTCTCTCTCTCTCTCTCTCTCTGTATGTTTGTCTATCAAACAAAAGAGAACATAATCAAACAACAAAAGAAAAGATAAACAAACTAGTTCAGCCGATGTTTGCAATCAAAAACTCCCACGTAGGGGGCAGGGTGTATAAACTTGGGCATGTGGCTTTTTACCTTAGATTACCCTAAAACTTTTCCAATTTCCTTAAAATTGAAGGCAGTAAAACCAATGAGGTTAAACTACCTGAGAATTACCTTAAAAATTACCTTGAAACCAGGAATTACCTCAAACTAAGGTACCTTAACAGTTTAAAACCCTGGTGTCTCCAGAAAGGAACTTCTCCAGCAACTTTTTAGCCTCTACAGAATTTCCCGAATCTTTTCCATAAACTCACACCAAAATGATAAAGTAGAAAGATCACGAAGAAATATCTTTTAAAAGAAGTAGCAAACGCCTTTAGAAGTTTAAGGCCACAATTATATATTTTCTAGAAAAAAATAAATATTTATGTTCTTAATTTTTACATAAGCGGCTTTTACTAATGTGCCAATTCTAACCTCTAATGCGACTTTATAAAGCTAGAGTT
>NC_090748.1:2040662-2085662 GCF_036898095.1 Palaemon carinicauda | reverse complement strand
TTATAGACTGGGAAGTATGTATAGAGCTATACTTTGCAGCTGCTAATGGCGGCAGAACGAAGGTATGATGGCAGTGTGTGTGTGTGCGCGCGCGCGCGATTGTAGTTTAAATTTAGGTGATAAAAGAAAGATGAGAGCAAAGAAGTTTTCTACGGGAAATTATTTCTTTTCAATTGACCATTTAGTAGGGAAAGTGCCTCCTGCGGTTCTACAGTTAATCACGTATACTTATTATCAGATTAAGAGGATGACAATAATTGGAAGAAAATATACTAACTGGCAACTCCCATAAGAGTTTCTAACGGTTAACGTACGATGAATTTTTTTTTTTTTTTTTTTTTTTTTTTTGAAGATTATGCAGAGACCCAATCAATTATAAGTTTCGTTAAGACGAAACCTATTCCAATATTATTTTCATATAAGCTATTTATAATCTCTACATCCTCCTCTATATGTTCTTTGCGCTAATTACAGCTTTATCTCATTTCTGTGTTTTACTACGTATTGAAGATGAACAATGAATAACATTCGCAAGTTATCGTGCATCTAAGAATGTCAAAAAATCTAATCTGAGAGTTGCAGGACTGCCAACCTAAAAGTACACCGCATTGCAGTCTTCAGCAGCTAATTTAGACGAGTCTTGATATTCGTGGGGATTGGTATGCCTGCTGGTAGTGAAACGTTTTCTCCAGCAAGTTGGGAAATTCTTGAAAATCAAACCTGTATACCTTTACGCATTTCTTGCAAAGAATAGATTAAGTCAATGACATATATATATATATATATATATATATATATATATATATATATGTGTGTGTGTGTGTGTGTGTGTGTGTGTGTGTGTGTGTGTAAGTAAGAAACAAAGGGAAAAAGCAATAGCGATAAATTCGCTTTCAACAAAACGATGGTAATTTGAGTTCTTCCTGCGACGTTTACTGAAGATGGTTTCCGAAAGATCCATAAGAAGCTGATCTTTCTTCGGCCGCCGTCTTCAGTGAGAGATATGACGCTGATTTAGCCTCGGAATTCAAACAGCTGACTCCAGAGGAGCTTTGGCAGCAATCAGGAGCCAAGATATCCGAGAAAACACACTCATCATCTCCTCTATCAGACAGATAGCCCACACACATGCTCTCCAGAACCGACAGATCACACTAAATTGGATCCCCAGTCATATAGGTATACTCGGTAATGAAGAAGCCGATCGATTAGCAAAGCAGGCCCTCCAAGTCACCACTATCAGCATAACCCTTAACCCATCGCATGAACAGTTCAAATCAGCAATGAATGCTTACTGTCAAACACAACTACATAGCTCCATCAGACAAGCCCTATTTGCCTCGTCAAAATCAGCAAAATGGTATATCAACACTACCAGCCTGGCACCACATGATCTACCAAAGAACACGCCCCGCAAACTAGCAGTAATCTACCACAGACTAAGGTTAGGGTACCCCTGCTCATGGGAAATCATCAACCCTGAGGGTAGGCAATGCAAGTACTGCGAAGCTGTTCCGGCACTCCCACTAGATCATTACCTCTGCCACTGTCCAGAAACCACAAATCTGAGACAAAACCTCGGCCAAGGAGTGCCACATACTGCAGAACATGTGACTGCCCACATTCTCAAAAACATAGAGACGCTTGCAGGTTTTCTGCGATCTTACCCCCCACCTAGGTAAGAAGAGTCTCTCCCAGCCTATGCAGATATCAATTCTCAACCACCCTTAGCCTTCTCTCCTTGGTTAAGGCTTTCCTCCGCCCTTTTTTGCCCTCTAACGCAAATCACTCCGCTCCTCTCCCAGCCCCTCTAACTCACTGGGACCAAGTTCTATAACCTTTCACCCTTAAAACTTCATCTCAACTCTTTAGCCCTCAACAGGACCTAAACACTGGGTCTCTCGACCCTGCCTGCTTAAAGCAGGTATTCATATAAGAAAAATCCTTTCGACTCTGTCCCTGGCATGCCAGAGCCATACCCAGTGACACCAGGCAAGCAGTAATAAGCACTTATGCCTAAAACTGCTTCTTTCCCCTCCCACCGAGAACCCTTCCCTCCTCTCCCAGTCTCTCTAACTCACTGGGACTAAACTCTTTAATCTTTCACCTTTGAGCTTAATCTCATCACTTTGGCCCTAAACAGGCCCAAACACTTGGTTTCTTGACCTTGCCTGCCTAAAGCAGGCATTTCTATAAGTAAAATCCCTTGACGCCGCCCATGGCCAGCCAGGGGCTTAATCAGTGCTGGCCCTTGGGCTGAGCAAGCTCGCAACATGTTGCGAAATCTAATTGACCTTTGCAAGCAGCAATAAGTACTTACACTTAAAACTGCTTCTTTCTTCTCCCACTGAAAACCCTCCTTTCCTCTCCCAGACTCTCCTACACACTGGGACTCTTTACTATACAGCCTTTCCCTTACCACTATAAAACCTCTTTTCGCCCCTAACTAGGGAAAAGAAAAAATATACTTCCAGGCCCCGCTGATCGTCAACCACCACACCTACCCGCCGGGGAAACCACCTAGGGGCTAGACGCACCGTCAAAAAGCCCCTGTCCGGAGAGAAGCTCCGGGCAATCTAAAGAAGAAGAAGAAGAACAGCTTCAGTAGAGCGCACTACTAAAGACCAAATGATTTCAAGCGATCACTGGTATGTTTTCGGAGCAGACAAAATTGATTCTTCTGTTGTCTACAGCGAAATATCTAATGCAGATTTAGCCTCGAAATTAAATCAGCTTCAGCGGAGCCCATTTGGCGAAAGACTTATCGCTTCGAAGGTTCTTCAAGAATCATTGGTATGTCTTATGGAAACAACAACAAAACCTGGATTCATAACGGTCTTCAGGAAAACTTCCGAGTGTAGTAAAAAAAGCGTCAGTGGAGCCCATTTGGCTGAAGACTAATATTTCACTTTTTTATTTATAAAGCAAATTAGGAAGAGGAATATATGAAGTATAAATTATGTGTCTAGGTATTATAAATGATTGTTGCGGTGTTAAAGCTAAGTATAGTGTTATTTTAATTGAAAAAATGTACGTTATATTCTATTTTGAGCCTTTTCCTTGCCCAGCCATTTCTCTTCTTTCTCTCCCTCCAAGCAGTCATCTTTACCGTAATCATTTCCTTCCTTTCCTCACCTTTCTTGCTCCTTCTCTTTCAATTCCAAGTAATTTTCCTGACAATAACTCTATTCCTTTCCTTAATATTCCTGATCCTTCTACTTTCCCTCATATTCCTTCTCATCCTACTACCTCTCTTCCTTTCGTTACTATTCCTGATCCTTCTACTTTCCCTCATATTCCTTCTCACCCTACTAACTCTCTTCCTTTCGTTACTATTTCTGATCCTTCTACTTTCCCTCATATTCCTTCTCACCCTACTAACTCTCTTCCTTTCGTTATTATTCCTGATCCTTCTACTTTCCCTCATATTCCTTCTCACCCTACTAACTCTCTTCCTTTCGTTACTATTCCTGATCCTTCTACTTTCCCCCATATTCCTTCTCATCCTACTAACTCTCTTCCTTTCGTTACTATTTCTGATCCTTCTACTTTCCCTCATATTCCTTCTCACCCTACTAACTCTCTTCCTTTCGTTATTATTCCTGATCCTTCTACTTTCCCTCATATTCCTTCTCATCCCACTAACTCTCTTCCTTTCGTTATTATTCCTGATCCTTCTACTTTCCCTCATATTCCTTCTCACCCTACTTACTCTCTTCCTTTCGTTACTATTCCTGATCCTTCTACTTTCCCTCATATTCCTTCTCACCCTACTTACTCTCTTCCTTTCCTTATTATTCCTGATCCTTCTACTTTCCCTCATATTCCTTCTCATCCTACTAACTCTCTTCCTTTCTTTACTATTTCTGATCCTTCTACTTTCCCTCATATTCCTTCTCACCCTACTAACTCTCTTCCTTTCGTTATTATTCCTGATCCTTCTACTTTCCCTCATATTCCTTCTCACCCTACTAACTCTCTTCCTTTCTTTACTATTTCTGATCCTTCTACTTTCCCTCATATTCCTTCTCACCCTACTAACTCTCTTCCTTTCGTTACTATTCCTGATCCTTCTACTTTCCCTCATATTCCTTCTCATCCTACTAACTCTCTTCCTTTCGTTACTATTCCTGATCCTTCTACTTTCCCTCATATTCCTTCTCACCCTACTAACTCTCTTCCTTTCTTTACTATTCCTGATCCTTCTACTTTCCCTCATATTCCTTCTCATCCCACTAACTCTCTTCCTTTCGTTACTATTTCTGATCCTTCTACTTTCCCTCATATTCCTTCTCATCCCACTAACTCTCTTCCTTTCGTTATTATTCCTGATCCTTCTACTTTCCCTCATATTCCTTCTCATCCTACTAACTCTCTTCCTTTCGTTATTATTCCTGATCCTTCTTCTTTCCCTCATATTCCTTCTCACCCTACTAACTCTCTTCCTTTCTTTACTATTCCTGATCCTTCTACTTTCCCTCATATTCCTTCTCATCCTACTAACTCTCTTCCTTTCGTTATTATTCCTGATCCTTCTACTTTCCCTCATATTCCTTCTCACCCTACTAACTCTCTTCCTTTCGTTATTATTCCTGACCCTTCTACTTTCCCTCATATTCCTTCTCACCCTACTAACTCTCTTCCTTTCGTTACTATTCCTGATCCTTCTACTTTCCCTCATATTCCTTCTCATCCTACTAACTCTCTTCCTTTCGTTACTATTCCTGATCCTTCTACTTTCCCTCATATTCCTTCTCACCCTACTAACTCTCTTCCTTTCCTTACAATTTCTGATCCTTCTCTTTTCCCTCATATTCCTTCTTATCCTACTAACTCTCTTCCTTTCGTTACTATTCCTGATCCTTCTACTTTCTCTCATATTCCTTCTCACCCTACTAACTCTCTTCCTTTCGTTATTATTCCTGATCCTTCTACTTTCCCTCATATTCCTTCTCACCCTATTAATTCTCTTCCTTTCCTTAATATTCCTGATCCTTCTACTTTCCATCATATTCCTTCCCACCCTACTAACTCTCTTCCTTTCCTTAATATTCCTAATCCTTATACTTTCCATCATATTCCTTCTCACCATGATAATTTTCTTCCTTTCCTTAATATTCATGATCCTTCTTCTCTTAACCTTTGTCTTTTGACGACAGAATTTCTTCCTGACCCTTCCCTGGGTCACAGAGAATTTAATATTCAATCTCCCTGTGATGTTCAAAAGATGAATGATCAGAGGGGAAAGATGGAGGAAAATACTCAAATATATTATAATAAACCCTTCCATGAACCAATGAGGGCTTATATGGATGAACTCCACCCTGATGAACAAATGCAGACTGTTGAGTTCCGAGGAAGGTTTCGACCAAAGGACATACTGGAAATTAAAAATAGTGAAACAATTATTGGACGAAGATTGAGGAGGAGAGAACCCTATACTCGTCCGAGGAACCCGTATAGATTGCGAAGGCCTAGGACACTCACTCCCCGTTTTATTTTAGACTATTGGGCGAACATTTCCCCTCTGAAAGATATTCCCAAGGTTGATATTTATGCGCATCGGGAAGTTCTGACTTGGTTAAAAGAGGAGAGAAGAATGTTCAATGAGCACCTGAATCAAACTCCACCCTTTCAAGAACCAAAGAGGGATCATATAGATAAACACCACCCTGATGAAAAAATGCAGACTGTCGAGTTACGAGAAAGGTTTCGACCAAAGGACATACTGGAAAAGAAAACTGAAACAATTAATGAACGAAGATTGAGGAGGAGAGAACCCTATACTCGTCCGAGGAACCCGTATAGATTGCGAAGGCCTAGGACACTCACTCCTCGTTTTATTTTAGACCATTGGGCGAACATTTCACCTCTGAAAGATATTCCCAAGGTTGATATTTATGAGCCTCGGGAAGTTCCGACTTGGTTAAAAGAGAGGAGGAGAAGGTTGTGGGAGCAAGTGAATCAAATTCCACCCTTCAAAGAAGAGCCAGTGGCTAAACGCCAAAAAGAAGAGCCAGTGGCTATTCGAAAAAAAGAAGAGCCAGTGGCTATTCGAAAAAAAGAAGAGCCAGTGGCTATTCGCAAAAAAGAAGAGCCAGTGGCTGTTCGCAAAAAAGAAGAGCCAGTGGCTATTCGCAAAAAAGAAGAGCCAGTGGCTATTCGAAAAAAAGAAGAGCCAGTGGCTAAACATAAAAAAGAAGAGCCAGTGGCTATTCGCAAAAAAGAAGAGCCAGTGGCTATTCGAAAAAAAGAAGAGCCAGTGGCTGTTCGCAAAAAAGAAGAGCCAGTGGCTGTTCGAAAAAAAGAAGAGCCAGTGGCTGTTCGCAAAAAAGAAGAGCCAGTGGCTATTCGAAAAAAAGAAGAGCCAGTGGCTGTTCGCAAAAAAGAAGAGCCAGTGGCTATTCGAAAAAAAGAAGAGCCAGTGGCTATTCGCAAAAAAGAAGAGCCAGTGGCTATTCGCAAAAAAGAAGAGCCAGTGGCTGTTCGCAAAAAAGAAGAGCCAGTGGCTGTTCGAAAAAAAGAAGAGCCAGTGGCTATTCGAAAAAAAGAAGAGCCAGTGGCTATTCGCAAAAAAGAAGAGCCAGTGGCTATTCGCAAAAAAGAAGAGCCAGTGGCTAAACGTAAAAAAGAAGAGCCAGCGGCTAAACGTAAAAAAGAAGAGCCAGCGGCTAAACGTAAAGAAGAAGAGCCAGCGGCTAAACGTAAAGAAGAAGAGCCAGCGGCTAAACGTAAAGAAGAAGAGCCAGCGGCTAAACGTAAAGAAGAAGAGCCAGCGGCTAAACGTAAAGAAGAAGAGCCAGCGGCTAAACGTAAAGAAGAAGAGCCAGCGGCTAAACGTAAAGAAGAAGAGCCAGCGGCTAAACGTAAAGAAGAAGAGCCAGCGGCTAAACGTAAAGAAGAAGAGCCAGCGGCTAAACGTAAAGAAGAAGAGCCAGCGGCTAAACGTAAAGAAGAAGAGCCAGCGGCTAAACGTAAAGAAGAAGAGCCAGCGGCTAAACGTAAAGAAGAAGAGCCAGCGGCTAAACGTAAAGAAGAAGAGCCAGCGGCTAAACGTAAAGAAGAAGAGCCAGCGGCTAAACGTAAAGAAGAAGAGCCAGCGGCTAAACGTAAAGAAGAAGAGCCAGCGGCTAAACGTAAAGAAGAAGAGCCAGCGGCTAAACGTAAAGAAGAAGAGCCAGCGGCTAAACGTAAAGAAGAAGAGCCAGCGGCTAAACGTAAAGAAGAAGAGCCAGCGGCTAAACGTAAAGAAGAAGAGCCAGCGGCTAAACGTAAAGAAGAAGAGCCAGCGGCTAAACGTAAAGAAGAAGAGCCAGCGGCTAAACGTAAAGAAGAAGAGCCAGCGGCTAAACGTAAAGAAGAAGAGCCAGCGGCTAAACGTAAAGAAGAAGAGCCAGCGGCTAAACGTAAAGAAGAAGAGCCAGCGGCTAAACGTAAAGAAGAAGAGCCAGCGGCTAAACGTAAAGAAGAAGAGCCAGCGGCTAAACGTAAAGAAGAAGAGCCAGCGGCTAAACGTAAAGAAGAAGAGCCAGCGGCTAAACGTAAAGAAGAAGAGCCAGCGGCTAAACGTAAAGAAGAAGAGCCAGCGGCTAAACGTAAAGAAGAAGAGCCAGCGGCTAAACGTAAAGAAGAAGAGCCAGCGGCTAAACGTAAAGAAGAAGAGCCAGCGGCTAAACGTAAAGAAGAAGAGCCAGCGGCTAAACGTAAAGAAGAAGAGCCAGCGGCTAAACGTAAAGAAGAAGAGCCAGCGGCTAAACGTAAAGAAGAAGAGCCAGCGGCTAAACGTAAAGAAGAAGAGCCAGCGGCTAAACGTAAAGAAGAAGAGCCAGCGGCTAAACGTAAAGAAGAAGAGCCAGCGGCTAAACGTAAAGAAGAAGAGCCAGCGGCTAAACGTAAAGAAGAAGAGCCAGCGGCTAAACGTAAAGAAGAAGAGCCAGCGGCTAAACGTAAAGAAGAAGAGCCAGCGGCTAAACGTAAAGAAGAAGAGCCAGCGGCTAAACGTAAAGAAGAAGAGCCAGCGGCTAAACGTAAAGAAGAAGAGCCAGCGGCTAAACGTAAAGAAGAAGAGCCAGCGGCTAAACGTAAAGAAGAAGAGCCAGCGGCTAAACGTAAAGAAGAAGAGCCAGCGGCTAAACGTAAAGAAGAAGAGCCAGCGGCTAAACGTAAAGAAGAAGAGCCAGCGGCTAAACGTAAAGAAGAAGAGCCAGCGGCTAAACGTAAAGAAGAAGAGCCAGCGGCTAAACGTAAAGAAGAAGAGCCAGCGGCTAAACGTAAAGAAGAAGAGCCAGCGGCTAAACGTAAAGAAGAAGAGCCAGCGGCTAAACGTAAAGAAGAAGAGCCAGCGGCTAAACGTAAAGAAGAAGAGCCAGCGGCTAAACGTAAAGAAGAAGAGCCAGCGGCTAAACGTAAAGAAGAAGAGCCAGCGGCTAAACGTAAAGAAGAAGAGCCAGCGGCTAAACGTAAAGAAGAAGAGCCAGCGGCTAAACGTAAAGAAGAAGAGCCAGCGGCTAAACGTAAAGAAGAAGAGCCAGCGGCTAAACGTAAAGAAGAAGAGCCAGCGGCTAAACGTAAAGAAGAAGAGCCAGCGGCTAAACGTAAAGAAGAAGAGCCAGCGGCTAAACGTAAAGAAGAAGAGCCAGCGGCTAAACGTAAAGAAGAAGAGCCAGCGGCTAAACGCAAAGAAGAAGAGCCAGCGGCTAAACGTAAAGAAGAAGAGCCAGCGGCTAAACGCAAAGAAGAAGAGCCAGCGGCTAAACGCAAAGAAGAAGAGCCAGCGGCTAAACGCAAAGAAGAAGAGCCAGCGGCTAAACGCAAAGAAGAAGAGCCAGCGGCTAAACGCAAAGAAGAAGAGCCAGCGGCTAAACGCAAAGAAGAAGAGCCAGCGGCTAAACGCAAAGAAGAAGAGCCAGCGGCTAAACGCAAAGAAGAAGAGCCAGCGGCTAAACGCAAAGAAGAAGAGCCAGCGGCTAAACGCAAAGAAGAAGAGCCAGCGGCTAAACGCAAAGAAGAAGAGCCAGCGGCTAAACGCAAAGAAGAAGAGCCAGCGGCTAAACGCAAAGAAGAAGAGCCAGCGGCTAAACGCAAAGAAGAAGAGCCAGCGGCTAAACGCAAAGAAGAAGAGCCAGCGGCTAAACGCAAAGAAGAAGAGCCAGCGGCTAAACGCAAAGAAGAAGAGCCAGCGGCTAAACGCAAAGAAGAAGAGCCAGCGGCTAAACGCAAAGAAGAAGAGCCAGCGGCTAAACGCAAAGAAGAAGAGCCAGCGGCTAAACGCAAAGAAGAAGAGCCAGCGGCTAAACGCAAAGAAGAAGAGCCAGCGGCTAAACGCAAAGAAGAAGAGCCAGCGGCTAAACGCAAAGAAGAAGAGCCAGCGGCTAAACGCAAAGAAGAAGAGCCAGCGGCTAAACGCAAAGAAGAAGAGCCAGCGGCTAAACGCAAAGAAGAAGAGCCAGCGGCTAAACGCAAAGAAGAAGAGCCAGCGGCTAAACGCAAAGAAGAAGAGCCAGCGGCTAAACGCAAAGAAGAAGAGCCAGCGGCTAAACGCAAAGAAGAAGAGCCAGCGGCTAAACGCAAAGAAGAAGAGCCAGCGGCTAAACGCAAAGAAGAAGAGCCAGCGGCTAAACGCAAAGAAGAAGAGCCAGCGGCTAAACGCAAAGAAGAAGAGCCAGCGGCTAAACGCAAAGAAGAAGAGCCAGCGGCTAAACGCAAAGAAGAAGAGCCAGCGGCTAAACGCAAAGAAGAAGAGCCAGCGGCTAAACGCAAAGAAGAAGAGCCAGCGGCTAAACGCAAAGAAGAAGAGCCAGCGGCTAAACGCAAAGAAGAAGAGCCAGCGGCTAAACGCAAAGAAGAAGAGCCAGCGGCTAAACGCAAAGAAGAAGAGCCAGCGGCTAAACGCAAAGAAGAAGAGCCAGCGGCTAAACGCAAAGAAGAAGAGCCAGCGGCTAAACGCAAAGAAGAAGAGCCAGCGGCTATTCGCAAAGAAGAAGAGCCAGCGGCTAAACGCAAAGAAGAAGAGCCAGCGGCTATTCGCAAAGAAGAAGAGCCAGCGGCTAAACGCAAAAAAGAAGAGCCAGCGGCTATTCGCAAAGAAGAAGAGCCAGCGGCTAAACGCAAAAAAGAAGAGCCAGCGGCTAAACGTAAAAAAGAAGAGCCAGTGGCTAAACGCAAAAAAGAAGAGCCAGTGGGGCCAGTGGCTAAACGCAAAAAAGAAGAGCCAGTGGGTAAACAGAAAAAAAAGCCTCCTCCTAAAGGTAAACAGAAAATACCCAGAGTGCCAAAGATAAGGCCAAAAAAGGGGAAAGGTAAGAATGTAAATGCCAAAACAGGAAAAGGAAAAAAATCAAGAAAAGATAATAAAAAAGATAAGCGAGACAAAAGAGGTGAGCAAGATAAAAAAGCTCAGAAGGAGGAGAAAAAAGTTCAGAAACGTGACAAAAAGGAAGATAAAAAAGAGGGAAAACGTGACAAAAAGGAAGAGAAAAAAGAGGGAAAACGTGACATAAAGGAAGAGAAAAAAAGAGGGAAAACGTGACAAAAAGGAAGAGAAAAAAGAGGGAAAACGTGACAAAAAGGAAGAGAAAAAAGAGGGAAAACGTGACAAAAAGGAACGAAAACGTGACGACAAGGATGCAAAAAAGGAAGAAAAGGAGTTAAGAAAGAAATCCAAAGAAGAGAGAAAATCTAGAGAGAAAAAGAGTAAGAAAGATAGAGAGAAAAAGAGCAAGAAAAGTAGAGAGAAAAAGAGCAAGAAAAGTAGAGATAAAAATGGAGATGGCAAAAGTGGGGGATTTTTTGACAAGTGCAAATGTCGTGGGAGTGGATCAAATAGTGGATGTTGGAAGCAAGTTGCTGCAGTGTGTGGATGTCAAGCGCTCTGTGGAAGTGATGGTTTTAAGTGCGGTGGATCTGACGGGTTTAAGTGTTGTGGAAGTGATGGTTTTAAGTGCGGTGGATCTGACGGGTTTAAGTGTTGTGGAAGTGATGGTTTTAAGTGCGGTGGATCTGACGGGTTTAAGTGTTGTGGAAGTGATGGTTTTAAGTGCGGTGGATCTGACGGGTTTAAGTGTTGTGGAAGTGATGGTTGTAAGTGCGGTGGATCTGACGGGTTTAAGTGTTGTGGAAGTGATGGTTTTAAGTGCGGTGGATCTGACGGGTTTAAGTGTTGTGGAAGTGATGGTTTTAAGTGCGGTGGATCTGACGGGTTTAAGTGTTGTGGAAGTGATGGTTTTAAGTGCGGTGGATCTGACGGGTTTAAGTGTTGTGGAAGTGATGGTTTTAAGTGCGGTGGATCTGACGGGTTTAAGTGTTGTGGAAGTGATGGTTTTAAGTGCGGTGGATCTGACGGGTTTAAGTGTTGTGGAAGTGATGGTTTTAAGTGCGGTGGATCTGACGGGTTTAAGTGTTGTGGAAGTGATGGTTTTAAGTGCGGTGGATCTGACGGGTGTAAGTGGTGTGGAAGTGATGGTTTTAAGTGCGGTGGATCTGATGGTTGTAAGTGGTGTGGAAGTGATGGTTTCAAGTGCGGTGGATCTGATGGTTGTAAGTGCTGGGGATCTGACGGTTGTAAGTGCTGCGGAAGTAATGGTTGTGGAGATATGTGTGGAGATGGTTGTGGAGATATGTGTGGAGATGGCTGTGGAGATGGCTGTGGAGATATGTGTGGAGATGGTTGTGGAGATATGTGTGGAGATGGCTGTGGAGATATGTGTGGAGATGGTTGTGGAGATATGTGTGGAGATGGCTGTGGAGATATGTGTGGAGATGGCTGTGGAGATATGTGTGGAGATGGTTGTGGAGATATGTGTGGAGATGGCTGTGGAGATATGTGTGGAGATGGTTGTGGAGATATGTGTGGAGATGGCTGTGGAGATATGTGTGGAGATGGTTGTGGAGATATGTGTGGAGATGGCTGTGGAGATATGTGTGGAGATGGTTGTGGAGATTGTGATATGCAAGATATGTGTGGAGATTGTGACATAGGAGATATGTGTGGAGATTGTGACATAGGAGATATGTGTGGAGATTGTAACATAGGAGATATGTGTGGAGATTGTGACCTGGGAGATATGTGTGGAGATTGTGACATAGGAGATATGTGTGGAGATTGTGATTTAGATGACTGTTGTGGAGATTGTAGTTGTAGTATTGATTGTTCTTGTGATATGTGTAGTGACCTTTGTTTCTGTTGTTAAGCAGTTAATTATAACAAGGGAATATAAAGAATATGAAAATACTAAAATAAACAAAGAAATCTAAAAAAGCGCAAAAATATAAAAAAGATACTAAAAAACAGAAAAAAATGAAAAAAAATGAAAAAAATAAAAAACTAGAAAAAATTAAATAAAAAAAATGAAAAAAAAATCACATAATGTTCAGAAGGCTTAAAGTGGAGAACCAAGTGCATGTATACAAAAGGTCCAATAACTATTTAAATTCTTTCAGATCTAGGAATTGGTATCTTCTGTTCCTTGATAATTCACCTGTACTGGATATTTATCATGTGAATGAAAGGTCCAATAACTGGATACATTATTCCAGATTTAGGAATTGGTATCTTCTGTTCTTGATAAAGATTCACTTGTACTGGATCTTTGTCGTGTGAATGAAAGGTCCAATAACTGGATACATTCTTCCAGATCTAGGAATTGGTATCTTCTGTTCCTTGATAAAGATTCACTTGTACTGGATCTTTGTCGTGTGAATGAAAGGTCCAATAACTGGATACATTATTCCAGATCTAGGAATTGGTATCTTCTGTTCCTTGATAAAGATTCACTTGTACTGGATCTTTGTCGTGTGAATGAAAGGTCCAATAACTGGATACATTCTTTCAGATCTAGGAATTGGTATCTTCTGTTCCTTGATAAAGATTCACCTGTACTGGATATTTATCATGTGGATGAAAGGTCCAATAACGGGATACATTCTTCCAGATCTAGGAATTGGTATCTTCTGTTCCTTGATAAAGATTCACCTGTACTAGATCTTTGTCGTGTGAATGAAAGGTCCAATAACGGGATACATTCTTCCAGATTTAGGAATTGGTATCTTCTGTTCCTTGATAAAGATTCACTTGTACTGGATCTTTGTCGTGTGAATGAAAGGTCCAATAACTGGATACATTCTTCCAGATCTAGGAATTGGTGTCTTCTGTTCCTTGATAAAGATTCACTTGTACTGGATCTTTGTCGTGTGAATGAAAGGTCCAATAACTGGATACATTCTTTCAGATCTAGGATTTGGTGTCTTCTGTTCCTTGATAAAGATTCACTTGTACTGGATCTTTGTCGTGTGAATGAAAGGTCCAATAACTGGATACATTCTTCCAGATCTAGGATTTGGTATCTTCTGTTCCTTGATAAAGATTCACTTGTACTGGATCTTTGTCGTGTGAATGAAAGGTCCAATAACTGGATACATTCTTCCAGATCTAGGATTTGGTATCTTCTGTTCCTTGATAAAGATTCACTTGTAATGGATCTTTGTCGTGTGAATGAAAGGTCCAATAACTGGATACATTCTTCCAGATCTAGGATTTGGTATCTTCTGTTCCTTGATAAAGATTCACTTGTACTGGATCTTTGTCGTGTGAATGAAAGGTCCAATAACTGGATACATTCTTCCAGATCTAGGATTTGGTATCTTCTGTTCCTTGATAAAGATTCACTTGTACTGGATCTTTGTCGTGTGAATGAAAGGTCCAATAACTGGATACATTCTTCCAGATCTAGGATTTGGTATCTTCTGTTCCTTGATAAAGATTCACTTGTACTGGATCTTTGTCGTGTGAATGAAAGGTCCAATAACTGGATATATTCTTTCAGATCTAGGAATTGGTATCTTCTGTTCCTTGATAAAGATTCACTTGTACTGGATCTTTGTCGTGTGAATGAAAGGTCCAATTACTGGATACATTCTTCCAGATCTAGGATTTGGTATCTTCTGTTCCTTGATAAAGATTCACTTGTACTGGATCTTTGTCGTGTGAATGAAAGGTCTAATAACTGGATACATTCTTCCAGATCTAGGATTTGGTATCTTCTGTTCCTTGATAAAGATTTACTTGTACTGGATCTTTGTCATGTGAATGAAAGGTCCAATAACTGGATACATTCTTCCAGATTTAGGATTTGGTATCTTCTTTTCCTTGATAAAGATTCACTTGTACTGGATCTTTGTCGTGTGAATGAAAGGTCCAATAACTGGATATATTCTTTCAGATCTAGGAATTGGTATCTTCTGTTCCTTGATAAAGATTTACTTGTACTGGATCTTTGTCGTGTGAATGAAAGGTCCAATAACTGGATACATTCTTCCAGATCTAGGATTTGGTATCTTCTGTTCCTTGATAAAGATTCACTTGTACTGGATCTTTGTCGTGTGAATGAATGGTCCAATAACTGGATATATTTTTTCAGATCTAGGATTTGGTATCTTCTGTTTCTTGATAAAGATTAACTTGTACTGGATTTTTGTCGTGTGAATGAACGGTCCAATAAGTGGATATATTCTTTCAGATCTAGGATTTGGTATCTTCTGTTTCTTGATAAAGATTCACTTGTACTGGATCTTTGTCGTGTGAATGAAAGGTCCAATAACTGGATACATTCTTTCAGATCTAGGAATTGGTGTCTTTTGTTCCTTGATAAAGATTCACTTGTACTGGATCTTTGTCGTGTGAATGAAAGGTCCAATAACTGGATACATTCTTCCAGATCTAGGAATTGGTGTCTTTTGTTCCTTGATAAAGATTCACTTGTACTGGATCTTTGTCGTGTGAATGAAAGGTCCAATAACTGGATATATCCTTTCAGATCTAGGAATTGGTATCTTCTGTTCCTTGATAAAGATTAACTTGTACTGGAGCTTTGTCGTGTGAATGAAAGGTCTAATAACTGGATACATTCTTTCAGATCTAGGAATTGGTATCTTCTGTTCCTTGATAAAGATTCACTTGTACTGGATCTTTGTCGTGTGAATGAAAGGTCCAATAACTGGATACATTCTTCCAGATCTAGGAATTGGTATCTTCTGCTCCTTGATAAAGATTCACTTGTACTGGATCTTTGTCGTGTGAATGAAAGGTCCAATAACTGGATATATTCTTTCAGATCTAGGAATTGGTATCTTCTGTTCCTTGATAAAGATTCACTTGTACTGGATCTTTGTCATGTGAATGAAAGGTCCAATAACTGGATACATTATTCCAGATCTAGGAATTGGTATCTTCTGTTCCTTGATAAAAATTCACCTGTACTGGATATTTATCACGTGAATGAAAGGTCCAATAACTGGATACATTATTCCAGATCTAGGAATTGGTGTCTTTTGTTCCTTGATAAAGATTCACTTGTACTGGATCTTTGTCGTGTGAATGAAAGGTCCAAAAACTGGATATATCCTTTCAGATCTAGGAATTGGTATCTTCTGTTCCTTGATAAAGATTCACTTGTACTGGAGCTTTGTCATGTGAATGAAAGGTCCAATAACTGGATATATCCTTTCAGATCTAGGAATTGGTATCTTCTGTTCCTTGATAAAGATTCACTTGTACTGGATCTTTGTCATGTGAATGAAAGGTCCAATAACTGGATATATTCTTTCAGATCTAGGAATTGGTATCTTCTGTTCCTTGATAAAGATTCACTTGTACTGGATCTTTGTCATGTGAATGAAAGGTCCAATAACTGGATACATTCTATCATATCTAGGAATTGGTATCTTCTGTTCCTTGATAAAGATTCACTTGTACTGGATCTTTGTCGTGTGAATGAAAGGTCCAATAACTGGATACATTATTCCAGATCTAGGAATTGGTGTCTTCTGTTCCTTGATAAAAATTCACCTGTACTGGATATTTATCATGTGAATGAAAGGTCCAATAACTGGATACATTCTTCCAGATCTAGGATTTGGTATCTTCTGTTCCTTGATAAAGATTCACTTGTACTGGATCTTTGTCGTGTGAATGAAAGGTCCAATAACTGGATATATTCTTTCAGATCTAGAATTGGTATCTTCTGTTCCTTGATAAAGATTCACTTGTACTGGATCTTTGTCGTGTGAATGAAAGGTCCAATAACTGGATACATTCTTTCAGATCTAGGAATTGGTATCTTCTGTTCCTTGATAAAGATTCACTTGTACTGGATCTTTGTCGTGTGAATGAAAGGTCCAATAACTGGATACATTATTCCAGATCTAGGAATTGGTGTCTTCTGTTCCTTAATGAAAATTCTCCTGTACTGGATATTTATCATGTGAATGAAAGGTCCAATAACTGGATACATTATTCCGGATCTAGGAATTGGTATCTTTTGTTCCTTGATAAAGATTCACTTGTACTGGATCTTTGTCGTTTGAATGAAAGGTCCAATAACTGGATATATCCTTTCAGATCTAGGAATTGGTATCTTCTTTTCCTTGAAAAGATTCACTTGTACTGGATCTTTGTCATGTGAATGAAAGGTCCAATAACTGGATATATCCTTTCAGATCTAGGAATTGGTATCTTCTGTTCCTTGATAAAGATTCACTTGTACTGGATCTTTGTCGTGTGAATGAGAGGTCCAATAACTGGATACATTCTTCCAGATCTAGGAATTGGTATCTTCTGTTCCTTGATAAAGATTCACTTGTACTGGATCTTTGTCGTGTGAATGAAAGGTCCAATAACTGGATACATTCTTTCAGATCTAGGAATTGGTATCTTCTGTTCCTTGATAAAGATTCACATGTACTGGATATTTATCATGTGGATGAAAGGTCCAATAACGGGATACATTCTTCCAGATCTAGGAATTGGTATCTTCTGTTCCTTGATAAAGATTCACCTGTACTAGATCTTTGTCGTGTGAATGAAAGGTCCAATAACGGGATACATTCTTCCAGATTTAGGAATTGGTATCTTCTGTTCCTTGATAAAGATTCACTTGTACTGGATCTTTGTCGTGTGAATGAAAGGTCCAATAACTGGATACATTCTTCCAGATCTAGGAATTGGTGTCTTCTGTTCCTTGATAAAGATTCACTTGTACTGGATCTTTGTCGTGTGAATGAAAGGTCCAATAACTGGATACATTCTTTCAGATCTAGGATTTGGTGTCTTCTGTTCCTTGATAAAGATTCACTTGTACTGGATCTTTGTCGTGTGAATGAAAGGTCCAATAACTGGATACATTCTTCCAGATCTAGGATTTGGTATCTTCTGTTCCTTGATAAAGATTCACTTGTACTGGATCTTTGTCGTGTGAATGAAAGGTCCAATAACTGGATACATTCTTCCAGATCTAGGATTTGGTATCTTCTGTTCCTTGATAAAGATTCACTTGTAATGGATCTTTGTCGTGTGAATGAAAGGTCCAATAACTGGATACATTCTTCCAGATCTAGGATTTGGTATCTTCTGTTCCTTGATAAAAATTCACTTGTACTGGATCTTTGTCGTGTGAATGAAAGGTCCAATAACTGGATACATTCTTCCAGATCTAGGATTTGGTATCTTCTGTTCCTTGATAAAGATTCACTTGTACTGGATCTTTGTCGTGTGAATGAAAGGTCCAATAACTGGATACATTCTACCAGATCTAGGATTTGGTATCTTCTGTTCCTTGATAAAGATTCACTTGTACTGGATCTTTGTCGTGTGAATGAAAGGTCCAATAACTGGATATATTCTTTCAGATCTAGGAATTGGTATCTTCTGTTCCTTGATAAAGATTCACTTGTACTGGATCTTTGTCGTGTGAATGAAAGGTCCAATTACTGGATACATTCTTCCAGATCTAGGATTTGGTATCTTCTGTTCCTTGATAAAGATTCACTTGTACTGGATCTTTGTCGTGTGAATGAAAGGTCTAATAACTGGATACATTCTTCCAGATCTAGGATTTGGTATCTTCTGTTCCTTGATAAAGATTTACTTGTACTGGATCTTTGTCATGTGAATGAAAGGTCCAATAACTGGATACATTCTTCCAGATTTAGGATTTGGTATCTTCTTTTCCTTGATAAAGATTCACTTGTACTGGATCTTTGTCGTGTGAATGAAAGGTCCAATAACTGGATATATTCTTTCAGATCTAGGAATTGGTATCTTCTGTTCCTTGATAAAGATTTACTTGTACTGGATCTTTGTCGTGTGAATGAAAGGTCCAATAACTGGATACATTCTTTCAGATCTAGGAATTGGTATCTTCTGTTCCTTGATAAAGATTCACTTGTACTGGATCTTTGTCGTGTGAATGAAAGGTCCAATAACTGGATACATTCTTCCAGATCTAGGAATTGGTATCTTCTGCTCCTTGATAAAGATTCACTTGTACTGGATCTTTGTCGTGTGAATGAAAGGTCCAATAACTGGATATATTCTTTCAGATCTAGGAATTGGTATCTTCGGTTCCTTGATAAAGATTCACTTGTACTGGATCTTTGTCGTGTGAATGAATGGTCCAATAACTGGATATATTTTTTCAGATCTAGGATTTGGTATCTTCTGTTTCTTGATAAAGATTCACTTGTACTGGATTTTTGTCGTGTGAATGAACGGTCCAATAAGTGGATATATTCTTTCAGATCTAGGATTTGGTATCTTCTGTTTCTTGATAAAGATTCACTTGTACTGGATCTTTGTCGTGTGAATGAAAGGTCCAATAACTGGATACATTCTTTCAGATCTAGGAATTGGTGTCTTTTGTTCCTTGATAAAGATTCACTTGTACTGGATCTTTGTCGTGTGAATGAAAGGTCCAATAACTGGATACATTCTTCCAGATCTAGGAATTGGTGTCTTTTGTTCCTTGATAAAGATTCACTTGTACTGGATCTTTGTCGTGTGAATGAAAGGTCCAATAACTGGATATATCCTTTCAGATCTAGGAATTGGTATCTTCTGTTCCTTGATAAAGATTAACTTGTACTGGAGCTTTGTCGTGTGAATGAAAGGTCTAATAACTGGATACATTCTTTCAGATCTAGGAATTGGTATCTTCTGTTCCTTGATAAAGATTCACTTGTACTGGATCTTTGTCGTGTGAATGAAAGGTCCAATAACTGGATACATTCTTCCAGATCTAGGAATTGGTATCTTCTGCTCCTTGATAAAGATTCACTTGTACTGGATCTTTGTCGTGTGAATGAAAGGTCCAATAACTGGATATATTCTTTCAGATCTAGGAATTGGTATCTTCTGTTCCTTGATAAAGATTCACTTGTACTGGATCTTTGTCATGTGAATGAAAGGTCCAATAACTGGATACATTATTCCAGATCTAGGAATTGGTATCTTCTGTTCCTTGATAAAAATTCACCTGTACTGGATATTTATCACGTGAATGAAAGGTCCAATAACTGGATACATTATTCCAGATCTAGGAATTGGTGTCTTTTGTTCCTTGATAAAGATTCACTTGTACTGGATCTTTGTCGTGTGAATGAAAGGTCCAAAAACTGGATATATCCTTTCAGATCTAGGAATTGGTATCTTCTGTTCCTTGATAAAGATTCACTTGTACTGGAGCTTTGTCATGTGAATGAAAGGTCCAATAACTGGATATATCCTTTCAGATCTAGGAATTGGTATCTTCTGTTCCTTGATAAAGATTCACTTGTACTGGATCTTTGTCATGTGAATGAAAGGTCCAATAACTGGATATATTCTTTCAGATCTAGGAATTGGTATCTTCTGTTCCTTGATAAAGATTCACTTGTACTGGATCTTTGTCATGTGAATGAAAGGTCCAATAACTGGATACATTCTATCATATCTAGGAATTGGTATCTTCTGTTCCTTGATAAAGATTCACTTGTACTGGATCTTTGTCGTGTGAATGAAAGGTCCAATAACTGGATACATTATTCCAGATCTAGGAATTGGTGTCTTCTGTTCCTTGATAAAAATTCACCTGTACTGGATATTTATCATGTGAATGAAAGGTCCAATAACTGGATACATTCTTCCAGATCTAGGATTTGGTATCTTCTGTTCCTTGATAAAGATTCACTTGTACTGGATCTTTGTCGTGTGAATGAAAGGTCCAATAACTGGATATATTCTTTCAGATCTAGAATTGGTATCTTCTGTTCCTTGATAAAGATTCACTTGTACTGGATCTTTGTCGTGTGAATGAAAGGTCCAATAACTGGATACATTCTTTCAGATCTAGGAATTGGTATCTTCTGTTCCTTGATAAAGATTCACTTGTACTGGATCTTTGTCGTGTGAATGAAAGGTCCAATAACTGGATACATTATTCCAGATCTAGGAATTGGTGTCTTCTGTTCCTTAATGAAAATTCTCCTGTACTGGATATTTATCATGTGAATGAAAGGTCCAATAACTGGATACATTATTCCGGATCTAGGAATTGGTATCTTTTGTTCCTTGATAAAGATTCACTTGTACTGGATCTTTGTCGTTTGAATGAAAGGTCCAATAACTGGATATATCCTTTCAGATCTAGGAATTGGTATCTTCTTTTCCTTGAAAAGATTCACTTGTACTGGATCTTTGTCATGTGAATGAAAGGTCCAATAACTGGATATATCCTTTCAGATCTAGGAATTGCTATCTTCTGTTCCTTGATAAAGATTCACTTGTACTGGATCTTTGTCGTGTGAATGAAAGGTCCAATAACTGGATACATTCTTCCAGATCTAGGAATTGGTATCTTCTGTTCCTTGATAAAGATTCACTTGTACTGGATCTTTGTCATGTGAATGAAAGGTCCAATAACTGGATATATCCTTTCAGATCTAGGAATTGGTATCTTCGGTTCCTTGATAAAGATTCACTTGTACTGGATCTTTGTCATGTGAATGAAAGGTCCAATAACTGGATATATTCTTTCAGATCTAGGAATTGGTATCTTCTGTTCCTTGATAAAGATTCACTTGTACTGGATCTTTGTCATGTGAATGAAAGGTCCAATAACTGGATACATTCTTTCAGATCTAGGAATTGGTATCTTCTGTTCCTTGATAAAGATTCACTTGTACTGGATCTTTGTCGTGTGAATGAAAGGTCCAATAACTGGATACATTATTCCAGATCTAGGAATTGGTGTCTTCTGTTCCTTGATAAAAATTCACCTGTACTGGATATTTATCATGTGAATGAAAGGTCCAATAACTGGATACATTATTCCAGATCTAGGAATTGGTGTCTTTTGTTCCTTGATAAAGATTCACTTGTACTGGATCTTTGTCGTGTGAATGAAAGGTCCAATAACTGGATATATCCTTTCAGATCTAGGAATTGGTATCTTCTGTTCCTTGATAAAGATTCACTTGTACTGGATCTTTGTCATGTGAATGAAAGGTCCAATAACTAGATACATTATTCCAGATCTAGGATTTGGTATCTTCTGTTCCTTGATAAAGATTCACTTGTACTGGATCTTTGTCATGTGAATGTTAAGGTCCAATAACTGGATATATTCTTTCAGATCTAGGAATTGGTATCTTCTGTTCCTTGATAAAGATTCACTTGTACTGGATCTTTGTCGTGTGAATGAAAGGTCCAATAACTAGATATATTCTTTGAGATCTAGGAATTGGTATCTTCTGTTCCTTGATAAAGATTCAGTTGTACTGGATCTTTGTCGTGTGAATGAAAGGTCCAATAACTGGATACATTATTCCAGATCTAGGAATTGGTGTCTTCTGTTCCTTGATAAAAATTCACCTGTACTGGATATTTATCATGTGAATGAAAGGTCCAATAACTGGATACATTATTCCAGATCTAGGAATTAGTGTCTTCTGTTCCTTGATAAAGATTCACTTGTACTGGATCTTTGTCGTGTGAATGAAAGGTCCAATAACTGGATATATCCTTTCAGATCTAGGAATTGGTATCTTCTGTTCCTTGATAAAGATTCACTTGTACTGGATCTTTGTCATGTGAATGAAAGGGCCAATAACTAGATACATTATTCCAGATCTAGGAATTGGTATCTTCTGTTCCTTGATAAAGATTCACTTGTACTGGATCTTTGTCATGTGAATGAAAGGTCCAATAACTAGATACATTATTCCAGATCTAGGAATTGGTATCTTCTGTTCCTTGGTAAAGATTCACTTGTACTGGATCTTTGTCATGTGAATGAAAGGTCCAATAACTAGATACATTATTCCAGATCTAGGAATTGGTATCTTCTGTTCCTTGATAAAGATTCACCTCTACTGGATATATATCATGTGTATGAAAGGTCCAATAACTGGATACATTCTTCCAGATCTAGGAATTGGTATCTTCTGTTCCTTGATAAAGATTCACTTGTACTGGCTCTTTTTCATGTGAATGAAAGGTCCAATAACTATTTAAATTCTTTCAGATCTAGGAATTGGTATCTTCTGTTCCTTGATAAAGATTCACTTGTACTGGATCTTTGTCAAGTGAATGAAAGGTCCAATAATTATTTAAATTCTTTCAGATCTAGGAATTGGTATCTTCTGTTCCTTGATAAAAATTCACTTGTACTGGATCTTTGTCGTGTGAATGAAAGGTCCAATAACTGGATACATTCTTCCAGATCTAGGAATTGGTATCTTCTGTTCCTTGATAAAGATTCACTTGTACTGGATCTTTGTCGTGTGAATGAAAGGTCCAATAATTGGATACATTCTTTCAGATCTAGGAATTGGTGTCTTCTGTTCCTTGATAAAGATTCAGTTGTACTGGATCTTTGTCGTGTGAATGAAAGGTCCAATAACTGGATACATTCTTCCAGATCTACTGTAGGATTTGGTATCTTCTGTTCCTTGATAAAGATTCACTTGTACAGGATCTTTGTCGTGTGAATGAAAGGTCCAATAACTGGATATATTCATTCAGATCTAGGAATTGGTATCTTCTGTTCCTTGATAAAGATTCACTTGTACTGGATCTTTGTCGTGTGAATGAAAGGTCCAATAACTGGATACATTCTTCCAGATCTAGGATTTGGTATCTTCTGTTTCTTGATAAAGATTCACTTGTACTGGATCTTTGTCGTGTGAATGAAAGGTCTAATAACTGGATACATTCTTCCAGATCTAGGAATTGGTATCTTCTGTTCCTTGATAAAGATTCACTTGTACTGGATCTTTGTCGTGTGAATGAAAGGTCCAATAACTGGATACATTCTTCCAGATTTAGGATTTGGTATCTTCTGTTCCTTGATAAAGATTCACTTGTACTGGATCTTTGTCATGTGAATGAAAGGTGCAATAACTAGATATATTCTTTCAGATCTAGGAATTGGTATCTTCTGTTCCTTGATAAAGATTCACTTGTACTGGATCTTTGTCGTGTGAATGAAAGGTCCAATAACTGGATACATTATTCCAGATCTAGGAATTGGTATCTTCTGTTCCTTGATAAAAATTCACCTGTACTGGATATTTATCATGTGAATGAAAGGTCCAATAACTGGATACATTATTCCAGATCTAGGAATTGGTATCTTTTGTTCCTTGATAAAGATTCACTTGTACTGGATCTTTGTCGTTTGAATGAAAGGTCCAATAACTGGATATATCCTTTCAGATCTAGGAATTGGTATCTTCTGTTCCTTGATAAAGATTCACTTGTACTGGATCTTTGTCGTGTGAATGAAAGGTCCAATAACTGGATACATTCTTCCAGATCTAGGAATTGGTATCTTCTGTTCCTTGATAAAGATTCACTTGTACTGGATCTTTGTCATGTGAATGAAAGGTCCAATAACTGGATACATTCTTCCAGATCTAGGAATTGGTATCTTCTGTTCCTTGATAAAGATTCACTTGTACTGGATCTTTGTCGTGTGAATGAAAGGTCCAATAACTGGATATATCCTTTCAGATCTAGGAATTGGTATCTTCTGTTCCTTGATAAAGATTCACTTGTACTGGATCTTTGTCATGTGAATGAAAGGTCCAATAACTGGATATATCCTTTCAGATCTAGGAATTGGTATCTTCTGTTCCTTGATAAAGATTCACTTGTACTGGATCTTTGTCATGTGAATGAAAGGTCCAATAACTGGATACATTCTTCCAGATCTAGGAATTGGTATCTTTTGTTCCTTGATAAAGATTCACTTGTACTGGATCTTTGTCGTTTGAATGAAAGGTCCAATAACTGGATATATCCTTTCAGATCTAGGAATTGGTATCTTCTGTTCCTTGATAAAGATTCACTTGTACTGGATCTTTGTCATGTGAATGAAAGGTCCAATAACTGGATACATTCTTCCAGATCTAGGAATTGGTATCTTTTGTTCCTTGATAAAGATTCACTTGTACTGGATCTTTGTCGTTTGAATGAAAGGTCCAATAACTGGATATATCCTTTCAGATCTAGGAATTGGTATCTTCTGTTCCTTGATAAAGATTCACTTGTACTGGATCTTTGTCATGTGAATGAAAGGTCCAATAACTGGATATATCCTTTCAGATCTAGGAATTGGTATCTTCTGTTCCTTTATAAAGATTCACTTGTACTGGATCTTTGTCGTGTGAATGAAAGGTCCAATAACTGGATACATTCTTCCAGATCTAGGAATTGGTATCTTCTGTTCCTTGATAAAGATTCACTTGTACTGGATCTTTGTCATGTGAATGAAAGGTCCAATAACTGGATATATCCTTTCAGATCTAGGAATTGGTATCTTCTGTTCCTTGATAAAGATTCACTTGTACTGGATCTTTGTCATGTGAATGAAAGGTCCAATAACTGGATATATTCTTTCAGATCTAGGAATTGGTATCTTCTGTTCCTTGATAAAGATTCAGTTGTACTGGATCTTTGTCATGTGAATGAAAGGTCCAATAACTGGATACATTCTTTCAGATCTAGGAATTGGTATCTTCTGTTCCTTGATAAAGATTCACTTGTACTGGATCTTTGTCGTGTGAATGAAAGGTCCAATAACTGGATACATTATTCCAGATCTAGGAATTGGTGTCTTCTGTTCCTTGATAAAAATTCACCTGTACTGGATATTTATCATGTGAATGAAAGGTCCAATAACTGGATACATTATTCCAGATCTAGGAATTGGTGTCTTCTGTTCCTTGATAAAGATTCACTTGTACTGGATCTTTGTCGTGTGAATGAAAGGTCCAATAACTGGATATATCCTTTCAGATCTAGGAATTGGTATCTTCTGTTCCTTGATAAAGATTCACTTGTACTAGATCTTTGTCATGTGAATGAAAGGGCCAATAACTAAATACATTATTCCAGATCTAGGAATTGGTATCTTCTGTTCCTTGATAAAGATTCACTTGTACTGGATCTTTGTCATGTGAATGAAAGGTCCAATAACTAGATACATTATTCCAGATCTAGGAATTGGTATCTTCTGTTCCTTGATGAAGATTCACTTGTACTGGATCTTTGTCATGTGAATGAAAGGTCCAATAACTAGATACATTATTCCAGATCTAGGAATTGGTATCTTCTGTTCCTTGATAAAGATTCACCTCTACTGGATATATATCATGTGTATGAAAGGTCCAATAACTGGATACATTCTTCCAGATCTAGGAATTGGTATCTTCTGTTCCTTGATAAAGATTCACTTGTACTGGCTCTTTTTCATGTGAATGAAAGGTCCAATAACTATTTAAATTCTTTCAGATCTAGGAATTGGTATCTTCTGTTCCTTGATAAAGATTCACTTGTACTGGATCTTTGTCAAGTGAATGAAAGGTCCAATAATTATTTAAATTCTTTCAGATCTAGAAATTGGTATCTCCTGTTCCTTGATAAAGATTCACCTGTACTGGATCTTTGTCATGTGAATGAAAGGTCCAATAACTAGATACATTATTCCAGATCTAGGAATTGGTATCTTCTGTTCCTTGATAAAGATTCACCTCTACTGGATATATATCATGTGTATGAAAGGTCCAATAACTGGATACATTCTTCCAGATCTAGGAATTGGTATCTTCTGTTCCTTGATAAAGATTCACTTGTACTGGATCTTTGTCATGTGAATGAAAGGTCCAATAACTGGATACATTCTTCCAGATCTAGGAATTGGTATCTTATGTTCCTTGATAAAGATTCACTTGTACTGGATCTTTGTCATGTGAATGAAAGGTCCAATAACTGGATACATTCTTCCAGATCTAGGAATTGGTATTTTCTGTTCCTTGATAAATATTCACTTGTACTGGATCTTTGTCATGTGAATGAAAGGTCCAATAACAATTTAAATTCTTTCAGATCTAGGAATTGGTATCTTCTGTTCCTTGATAAAGATTCACTTGTACTGGATCTTTGTCATGTGAATGAAAGGTCCAATAACTGGATACATTCTTTCAGATCTAGGAATTGGTATCTTCTGTTCCTTGATAAAGATTCACTTGTACTGGATCTTTGTCGTGTGAATGAAAGGTCCAATAACTGGATACATTCTTTCAGATCTAGGAATTGGTATCTTCTGTTCCTTGATAAAGATTCACTTGTACTGGATCATTGTCAAGTGAATGAAAGGTCCAATAACTATTTAAATTCTTTCAGATCTAGGAATTGGTATCTTCTGTTCCTTGATAAAGATTCACTTGTATTGGATCTTTGTCATGTGAATGAAAGGTCCAATAACTAGATACATTATTCCAGATCTAGGAATTGGTATCTTCTGTTCCTTGATAAAGATTCACCTCTACTGGATATATATCATGTGTATGAAAGGTCCAATAACTGGATACATTCTTCCAGATCTAGGAATTGGTATCTTCTGTTCCTTGATAAAGATTCACTTGTACTGGATCTTTGTCGTGTGAATGAAAGGTCCAATAACTGGATACATTCTTCCAGATCTAGGAATTGGTATCTTCTGTTCCTTGATAAAGATTCAGTTGTACTGGATCTTTGTCGTGTGAATGAAAGGTCCAATAACTGGATACATTCTTTCAGATCTAGGAATTGGTATCTTCTGTTCCTTGATAAAGATTCACTTGTACTGGATCTTTGTCATGTGAATGAAAGGTCTAATAACTATTTAAATTCTTTCAGATCTAGGAATTGGTATATTCTGTTCCTTGATAAAGATTCACTTGTACTGGATCTTTGTCGTGTGAATGAAAGGTCCAATAACTGGATACATTCTTTCAGATCTAGGAATTGGTATCTTCTGTTCCTTGATAAAGATTCACTTGTACTGGATCTTTGTCGTGTGAATGAAAGGTCCAATAACTGGATACATTCTTCCAGATCTAGGAATTGGTATCTTTTGTTCCTTGATAAAGATTCAGTTGTACTGGATCTTTGTCGTGTGAATGAAAGGTCCAATAACTGGATACATTCTTTCAGATTTAGGAATTGGTATCTTCTGTTCCTTGATAAATATTCAGTTGTACTGGATCTTTGTCATGTGAATGAAAGGTCCAATAACTGGATACATTCTTTCAGATCTAGGAATTGGTATCTTCTGTTCCTTGATAAAGATTCACTTGTACTGGATCTTTGTCATGTGAATGGAAGGTCCAATAACTGGATACATTCTTTCAGATCTAAGAATTGGTATCTTCTGTTCCTTGATAAAGATTCAGTTGTACTGGATCTTTGTCATGTGAATGAAAGGTCCAATAACTATTTAAATTCTTTCAGATCTAGGAATTGGTATCTTCTGTTCCTTGATAAAGATTCACTTGTACTGGATCTTTGTCGTGTGAATGAAAGGTCCAATAACTGGATACATTATTCCAGATCTAGGAATTGGTATCTTCTGTTCCTTGATAAAGATTCACTTGTACTGGATCTTTGTCATGTGAATGAAAGGTCCAATAACTGGATACATTCTTTCAGATCTAGGAATTCGTATCTTCTGTTCCTTGATAAAGATTCACTTGTACTGGATCTTTGTCGTGTGAATGAAAGGTCCAATAACTGGATACATTCTTTCAGATCTAGGATTTGGTATCTTCTGTTCCTTGATAAAGATTCACTTTTACTGGATCTTTGTCATGTGAATGAAAGGTCCAATAACTATTTAAATTCTTTCAGATCTAGAAATTGGTATCTTCTGTTCCTTGATAAAGATTCACTTGTACTGGATCTTTGTCGTGTGAATGAAAGGTCCAATAACTGGATACATTATTCCAGATCTATGAATTGGTGTCTTCTGTTCCTTGATAAAGATTCACTTGTACTGGATCTTTGTCGTGTGAATGAAAGGTCCAATAACTGGATACATTCTTCCAGATCTAGGAATTGGTATCTTCTGTTCCTTGATAAAGATTCACTTGTACTGGATCTTTGTCATGTAAATGAAAGGTCCAATAACTATTTAAATTCTTTCAGATCTAGGAATTGGTATCTTCTGTTCCTTGATAAAGATTCACTTGTACTGGATCTTTGTCGTGTGAATGAAAGGTCCAATAACTGGATACATTCTTTCAGATCTAGGAATTGGTATCTTCTGTTCCTTGATAAAGATTCACTTGTACAGGATCTTTGTCATGTGAATGAAAGGTCCAATAACTATTTAAATTCTTTCAGATCTAGGAATTGGTATCTTCTGTTCCTTGATAAAGATTCACTTGTACTGGATTTTTGTCGTGTGAATGAAAGGTCCAATAACTGGATACATTATTCCAGATCTAGGAATTGGTGTCTTTTGTTCCTTGATAAAGGTTCACTTGTACTGGATCTTTGCCGTGTGAATGAAAGGTCCAATAACTGGATACATTCTTCCAGATCTAGGAATTGATATCTTCTGTTCCTTGATAAAGATTCACTTGTACTGGATCTTTGTCATGTGAATGAAAGGTCCAATAACTATTTAAATTCTTTCAGATCTAGGAATTGGTATCTTCTGTTCCTTGATAAAGATTCACCTGTACTGGATCTTTGTCATGTGAATGAAAGGTCCAATAACTGGATAATTCTTCCAGATCTAGGAATTGGTATCTTCTGTTCCTTGATAAAGATTCACTTGTACTGGATCTTTGTCGTGTGAATGAAAGGTCCAATAACTGGATACATTCTTCCAGATCTAGGAATTGGTATCTTCTGTTCCTTGATAAAGATTCACTTGTACTGGATCTTTGTCGTGTGAATGAAAGGTCCAATAACTGGATACATTCTTCCAGATCTAGGAATTGGTATCTTCTGTTCCTTGATAAAGATTCACTTGTACTGGATCTTTGTCGTGTGAATGAAAGGTCCAATAACTGGATACATTCTTTCAGATCTAGGAATTGGTATCTTCTGTTCCTTGATAAAGATTCACTTGTACTGGATCTTTGTCGTGTGATGAAAGGTCCAATAACTGGATACATTCTTCCAGATCTAGGAATTGGTATCTTCTGTTCCTTGATAAAGATTCACTTGTACTGGATCTTTGTCGTGTGAATGAAAGGTCCAATAACTGGATACATTCTTCCAGATCTAGGAATTGGTATCTTCTGTTCCTTGATAAAGATTCACTGTACTGGATCTTTGTCGTGTGAATGAAAGGTCCAATAACTGGATACATTCTTCCAGATCTAGGAATTGGTATCTTCTGTTCCTTGATAAAGATTCACCTGTACTGGATCTTTGTCATGTGAATGAAAGGTCCAATAACTATACATTCTTTCAGATCTAGGAATTGGTATCTTCTGTTCCTTGATAAAGATTCACTGTACTGGATCTTTGTCATGTGAATGAAAGGTCCAATAACTAGATACATTCTTCCAGATCTAGGAATTGGTATCTTCTGTTCCTTGATAAAGATTCACCTGTACTGGATCTTTCATGTGATGAAAGGTCCAATAACTGGATACATTCTTTCAGATCTAGGAATTGGTATCTTCTGTTCCTTGATAAAGATTCACCTGTACTGGATCTTTGTCATGTGAATGAAAGGTCCAATAACTGGATACATTCTTCCAGATCTAGGAATTGGTATCTTCTGTTCCTTGATAAAGATTCACTTGTACTGGATCTTTGTCGTGTGAATGAAAGGTCCAATAACTGGATTTATTCTTCCAGATCTAGGAATTGGTATCTTTTGTTCCTTGATAAAGATTCATATGTACTGGATCTTTGTCATGTGAATGAAAGGTCCAATAACTGGATACATTCTTTCAGATCTAGGAATTGGTATCTTCTGTTCCTTGATAAAGATTCACTTGTACTGGATCTTTGTCGTGTGAATGAAAGGTCCAATAACTGGATACATTCTTCCAGATTTAGGAATTGGTATCTTCTGTTCCTTGATAAAGATTCACTTGTACTGGATCTTTGTCGTGTGAATGAAAGGTCCAATAACTGGATACATTCTTCCAGATCTAGGAATTGGTATCTTCTGTTCCTTGATAAAGATTCACTTGTACTGGATCTTTGTCGTGTGAATGAAAGGTCCAATAACTGGATACATTCTTTCAGATCTAGGAATTGGTATCTTCTGTTCCTTGATAAAGATTCACTTGTACTGGATCTTTGTCGTGTGAATGAAAGGTCCAATAACTGGATACATTCTTTCAGATCTAGGAATTGGTATCTTCTGTTCCTTGATAAAGATTCACTTGTACTGGATCTTTGTCATGTGAATGAAAGGTCCAATAACTATTAAAATTATTTCAGATCTAGGAATTGGTATCTTCTGTTCCTTGATAAAGATTCACTTGTACTGGATCTTTGTCATGTGAATGAAAGGTCCAATAACTAGATACATTATTCCAGATCTAGGAATTGGTATCTTCTGTTCCTTGATAAAGATTCACCTGTACTGGATATATATCATGTGTATGAAAGGTCCAATAACTGGATACATTCTTCCAGATCTAGGAATTGGTATCTTCTGTTCCTTGATAAAGATTCACTTGTACTGGATCTTTGTCGTGTGAATGAAAGGTCCAATAACTGGATACATTCTTCCAGATCTAGGAATTGGTATCTTCTGTTCCTTGATAAAGATTCACTTGTACTGGATCTTTGTCGTGTGAATGAAAGGTCCAATAACTGGATACATTCTTTCAGATCTAGGAATTGGTATCTTCTGTTCCTTGATAAAGATTCACTTGTACTGGATCTTTGTCATGTGAATGAAAGGTCCAATAACTATTTAAATTCTTTCAGATCTAGGAATTGGTATCTTCTGTTCCTTGATAAAGATTCACTTGTACTGGATCTTTGTCGTGTGAATGAAAGGTCCAATAACTGGATACATTCTTCCAGATCTAGGAATTGGTATCTTCTGTTCCTTGATAAAGATTCACCTGTACTGGATCTTTGTCGTGTGAATGAAAGGTCCAATAACTGGATACATTCTTCCAGATCTAGGAATTGGTATCTTCTGTTCCTTGATAAAGATTCACTTGTACTGGATCTTTGTCGTGTGAATGAAAGGTCCAATAACTGGATACATTCTTTCAGATCTAGGAATTGGTATCTTCTGTTCCTTGATAAAGATTCACTTGTACTGGATCTTTGTCGTGTGAATGAAAGGTCCAATAACTGGATACATTCTTCCAGATCTAGGAATTGGTATCTTCTGTTCCTTGATAAAGATTCACCTGTACTGGATCTTTGTCATGTGAATGAAAGGTCCAATAACTGGATACATTCTTTCAGATCTAAGAATTGGTATCTTCTGTTCCTTGATAAAGATTCACCTGTACTGGATCTTTGTCATGTGAATGAAAGGTCCAATAACTATTTAAATTCTTTCAGATCTAGGAATTGGTATCTTCTGTTCCTTGATAAAGATTCACCTGTACTGGATATATATCATGTGTATGAAAGGTCCAATAACTGGATACATTATTCCAGATTTAGGAATTGGTGTCTTCTGTTCCTTGATAAAGATTCACTTGTACTGGATCTTTGTTGTGTGAATGAAAGGTCCAATAACTGGATACATTCTTTCAGATCTAGGAATTGGTATCTTCTGTTCCTTGATAAAGATTCACCTGTACTGGATCTTTGTCGTGTGAATGAAAGGTCCAATAACTGGATACATTCTTTCAGATCTAGGAATTGGTATCTTCTGTTCCTTGATAAAGATTCACTTGTACTGGATCTTTGTCATGTGAATGAAAGGTCCAATAACTAGATACAATATTCCAGATCTAGGAATTGGTATCTTCTGTTCCTTGATAAAGATTCACTTGTACTGGATCTTTGTCGTGTGAATGAAAGGTCCAATAACTGGATACATTCTTCCAGATCTTAGGAATTGGTATCTTCTGTTCCTTGATAAAGATTCACTTGTACTGGATCTTTGTCGTGTGAATGAAAGGTCCAATAACTGGATACATTCTTCCAGATCTAGGAATTGGTATCTTCTGTTCCTTGATAAAGATTCACTTGTACTGGATCTTTGTCGTGTGAATGAAAGGTCCAATAACTGGATACATTCTTTCAGATCTAGGAATTGGTATCTTCTGTTCCTTGATAAAGATTCACTTGTACTGGATCTTTGTCGTGTGAATGAAAGGTCCAATAACTGGATAATTCTTCCAGATCTAGGAATTGGTATCTTCTGTTCCTTGATAAAGATTCACTTGTACTGGATCTTTGTCGTGTGAATGAAAGGTCCAATAACTGGATACATTCTTTCAGATCTAGGAATTGGTATCTTCTGTTCCTTGATAAAGATTCACCTGTACTGGATCTTTGTCGTGTGAATGAAAGGTCCAATAACTGGATACATTATTCCAGATCTAGGAATTGGTATCTTCTGTTCCTTGATAAAGATTCACCTGTACTGGATCTTTGTCGTGTGAATGAAAGGTCCAATAACTGGATACATTCTTCCAGATCTAGGAATTGGTATCTTCTGTTCCTTGATAAAGATTCACTTGTACTGGATCTTTGTCGTGTGAATGAAAGGTCCAATAACTGGATACATTCTTCCAGATCTAGGAATTGGTATCTTCTGTTCCTTGATAAAGATTCACTTGTACTGGATCTTTGTTGTGTGAATGAAAGGTCCAATAACTGGATACATTCTTCCAGATCTAGGAATTGGTATCTTCTGTTCCTTGATAAAGATTCACCTGTACTGGATCTTTGTCATGTGAATGAAAGGTCCAATAACTGGATACATTCTTCCAGATCTAGGAATTGGTATCTTCTGTTCCTTGATAAAGATTCACCTGTACTGGATCTTTGTCATGTGAATGAAAGGTCCAATAACTATACATTCTTCCAGATCTAGGAATTGGTATCTTCTGTTCCTTGATAAAGATTCACCTGTACTGGATCTTTGTCATGTGAATGAAACGTCCAATAACTGGATACATTATTCCAGATCTAGGAATTGGTATCTTCTGTTCCTTGATAAAGATTCACTTGTACTGGATCTTTGTCATGTGATGAAAGGTCCAATAACTGGATACATTCTTCCAGATCTAGGAATTGGTATCTTCTGTTCCTTGATAAAGATTCACTTGTACTGGATCTTTGTCGTGTGAATGAAAGGTCCAATAACTGGATACATTATTCCAGATCTAGGAATTGGTGTCTTCTGTTCCTTGATAAAGATTCACTTTTACTGGATCTTTGTCGTGTGAATGAAAGGTCCAATAACTGGATACATTCTTTCAGATCTAGGAATTGGTATCTTCTGTTCCTTGATAAAGATTCACTTGTACTGGATCTTTGTCGTGTGAATGAAAGGTCCAATAACTAGATACATTCTTCCAGATCTAGGAATTGGTATCTTCTGTTCCTTGATAAAGATTCACTTGTACTGGATCTTTGTCGTGTGAATGAAAGGTCCAATAACTGGATACATTCTTCCAGATCTAGGAATTGGTATCTTCTGTTCCTTGATAAAGATTCACCTGTACTGGATCTTTGTCGTGTGAATGAAAGGTCCAATAACTGGATACATTCTTTCCAGATCTAGGAATTGGTATCTTCTGTTCCTTGATAAAGATTCACTTGTACTGGATCTTTGTCGTGTGAATGAAAGGTCCAATAACTGGATACATTCTTCCAGATCTAGGAATTGGTATCTTCTGTTCCTTGATAAAGATTCACCTGTACTGGATCTTTGTCGTGTGAATGAAAGGTTCCAATAACTGGATTTAAATTCTTTCAGATCTAGGAATTGGTATCTTTCTGTTCCTTGATAAAGATTCACCTGTACTGGATCTTTGTCATGTGAATGAAAGGTTCAATAACTAGATACATTCTTCCAGATCTAGGAATTGGTATCTTCTGTTCCTTGATAAAGATTCACCTGTACTGGATCTTTGTCATGTGAATGAAAGGTCCAATAACTGGATACATTCTTCCAGATTTAGGAATTGGTATCTTCTGTTCCTTGATAAAGATTCACTTATACTGGATCTTTGTCGTGTGAATGAAATGTCCAATAACTGGATACATTATTCCAGATCTAGGAATTGGTATCTTCTGTTCCTTGATAAAGATTCACCTGTACTGGATCTTTGTCGTGTGAATGAAAGGTCCAATAACTGGATACATTCTTTCAGATCTAGGAATTGGTATCTTCTGTTCCTTGATAAAGATTCACCTGTACTGGATCTTTGTCATGTGAATGAAAGGTCCAATAACTGGATACATTCTTCCAGATCTAGGAATTGGTATCTTCTGTTCCTTGATAAAGATTCACCTGTACTGGATCTTTGTCATGTGAATGAAAGGTCCAATAACTAGATACATTATTCCAGATCTAGGAATTGGTATCTTCTGTTCCTTGATAAAGATTCACCTGTACTGGATCTTTGTCATGTGAATGAAAGGTCCAATAACTGGATACATTCTTCCAGATTTAGGAATTGGTATCTTCTGTTCCTTGATAAAGATTCACTTGTACTGGATCTTTGTCATGTGAATGAAAGGTCCAATAACTGGATACATTCTTCCAGATCTAGGAATTGGTATCTTCTGTTCCTTGATAAAGATTCACTTGTACTGGATCTTTGTCGTGTGAATGAAAGGTCCAATAACTGGATACATTCTTTCAGATCTAGGAATTGGTATCTTCTGTTCCTTGATAAAGATTCACCTTTACTGGATCTTTGTCATGTGAATGAAAGGTCCAATAACTGGATACATTCTTTCAGATCTAGGAATTGGTATCTTCTGTTCCTTGATAAAGATTCACCTGTACTGGATCTTTGTCATGTGAATGAAAGGTCCAATAACTAGATACATTCTTCCAGATCTAGGAATTGGTATCTTCTGTTCCTTGATAAAGATTCACCTGTACTGGATCTTTGTCATGTGAATGAAAGGTCCAATAACTGGATACATTCTTCCAGATCTAGGAATTGGTATCTTCTGTTCCTTGATAAAGATTCACCTGTACTGGATCTTTGTCATGTGAATGAAAGGTCCAATAACTGGATACATTATTCCAGATCTAGGAATTGGTATCTTCTGTTCCTCGATAAAGATTCACTTGTACTGGATCTTTGTCATGTGAATGAAAGGTCCAATAACTGGATACATTCTTCAGATCTAGGAATTGGTATCTTCTGTTCCTTGATAAAGATTCACTTGTACTGGATCTTTGTCGTGTGAATGAAAGGTCCAATAACTGGATACATTCTTCAGATCTAGGAATTGGTATCTTCTGTTCCTTGATAAAGATTCACTTGTACTGGATCTTTGTCGTGTGAATGAAAGGTCCAATAACTGGATACATTATTCAGATCTAGGAATTGGTGTCTTTTGTTCCTTGATAAAGATTCACTTGTACTGGATCTTTGTCGTGTGAATGAAAGGTCCAATAACTGGATACATTCTTTCAGATCTAGGAATTGGTATCTTCTGTTCCTTGATAAAGATTCACCTGTACTGGATCTTTGTCATGTGAATGAAAGGTCCAATAACTATTTAAATTCTTTCAGATCTAGGAATTGGTATCTTCTGTTCCTTGATAAAGATTCACCTGTACTGGATCTTTGTCATGTGAATGAAAGGTCCAATAACTAGATACATTATTCCAGATCTAGGAATTGGTATCTTCTGTTCCTTGATAAAGATTCACCTGTACTGGATATATATCATGTGTATGAAAGGTCCAATAACTGGATACATTCTTCCAGATTTAGGAATTGGTATCTTCTGTTCCTTGATAAAGATTCACTTGTACTGGATCTTTGTCATGTGAATGAAAGGTCCAATAACTGGATACATTATTCCAGATCTAGGAATTGGTGTCTTTTGTTCCTCGATAAAGATTCACCTGTACTGGATCTTTGTCATGTGAATGAAAGGTCCAATAACTGGATACATTCTTCCAGATTTAGGAATTGGTATCTTCTGTTCCTTGATAAAGATTCACTTGTCCTGGATCTTTGTCGTGTGAATGAAAGGTCCAATAACTGGATACATTCTTCAAGATCTAGGAATTGGTATCTTTTGTTCCTTGATAAAGATTCACTTGTACTGGATCTTTGTCGTGTGAATGGAAGGTCCAAAAACTGGATACATTCTTCAGATCTAGGAATTGGTATCTTCTGTTCCTTGATAAAGATTCACTTGTACTGGATCTTTGTCATGTGAATGGAAGGTCCAATAACTGGATACATTCTTTCAGATCTAAGAATTGATATCTTCTGTTCCTTGATAAAGATTCACTTGTACAGGATCTTTGTCGTGTGAATGAAAGGTCCAATAACTGGATACATTCTTCCAGATCTAGGAATTGGTATCTTCTGTTCCTTGATAAAGATTCACCTGTACTGGATCTTTGTCATGTGAATGAAAGGTCCAATAACTATTTAAATTCTTTCAGATCTAGGAATTGGTATCTTCTTTTCCTTGATAAAGATTCACTTGTACTGGATCTTTGTCGTGTGAATGGAAGGTCCAATAACTGGATACATTCTTATAGATCTAGGAATTGGTATCTTCTGTTCCTTGATAAAGATTCACTTGTACTGGATCTTTGTCGTGTGAATGAAAGGTCCAATAACTGGATACATTCTTCCAGATTTAGGATTTGGTATCTTCTGTTCCTTGATAAAGATTCACTTGTACTGGATCTTTGTCATGTGAATGAAAGGTCCAATAACTGGATACATTCTTCCAGATCTAGGAATTGGTATCTTCAGTTCCTTGATAAAGATTCACTTGTACTGGATCTTTGTCGTGTGAATGGAAGGTCCAAAAACTGGATACATTCTTCCAGATCTAGGATTTGATATCTTCTGTTCCTGTTTAAAGATTCACTTGTACTGGATCTTTGTCATGTGAATGGAAGGTCCAATAACTGGATACATTCTTTCAGATCTAGGAATTGGTATCTTCTGTTCCTTGATAAAGATTCACCTGTACTGGATCTTTGTCATGTGAATGAAAGGTCCAATAACTATTTAAATTCTTTCAGATATAGGAATTGGTATCTTCTGTTCCTTGATAAAGATTCACCTGTACTGGATCTTTGTCATGTTAATGAAAGGTCCAATAACTAGATACATTATTCCAGATCTAGGAATTGGTATCTTCTGTTCCTTGTTAAAGATTCACCTGTACTGGATTTATATCATGTGTATGAAAGGTCCAATAACTGGATACATTCTTCCAGATCTAGGAATTGGTATCTTCTGTTCCTTGATAAAGATTCACTTGTACTGGATCTTTTTCATGTGAATGAAAGGTCCAATAACTGGATACATTCTTCCAGATCTAGGAATTGGTATCTTCTGTTCCTTGATAAAGATTCACTTGTACTGGATCTTTGTCGTGTGAATGGAAGGTCCAAAAACTGGATACATTCTTCCAGATCTAGGATTTGATATCTTCTGTTCCTGTTTAAAGATTCACTTGTACTGGATCTTTGTCATGTGAATGAAAGGTCCAATAACTAGATACATTATTTCAGATCTAGGAATTGGTATCTTCTATTCCTTGATAAAGATTCACCTGTACTGGATATATATCATGTGTATGAAAGGTTCAATAACTGGATTCATTCTTCCAGATTTAGGAATTTGGTATCTTCTGTTCCTTGATAAAGATTCACTTGTACTGGATCTTTGTCGTGTGAATGAAAGGTCCAATAACTGGATACATTCTTCCAGATCTAGGAATTGGTATCTTCTGTTCCTTGATAAAGATTCACTTGTACTGGATCTTTTTCATGTTAATTGTTAACGGATTTTGGTCTAGTAAAGATCAATGTCAATTCAATATCAGAAAGGGAAGAACATTTTAACCAGTTATTTAAAGAACTACGAACGTGCATACTAACCCATAGTGATTTTGCCTTTGTAGAATTATTAAGAAACTTACAAGGTAAAATTGAAGACATTGTCAGGCCTCAAACAAACAAGAGATCTTTATTACCTTTTGTTGGTAGTGCATTTAGTGCTTTGTTTGGAGTGGCTACAGAAAACGATGTAAAAGGTTTAACTGATCGTGTAGAACTAATCGAGAAATGGGTTAACCAGAAAGGTAATCTTATAAGTACTCTAATAGAAAATAATAATAATAAGAATGTAGAAAACATCAAAGAGATTTTGGAATTTATTAATCAAGTTAATGTGAATGTTTCTAATAAGATAGTTGACCTAGAACAAGTGTTTAATTTAATTCATGAGATGGAAATCGAGATTAGTGATCATAAGGAATCTGTGAACGGACTAATAAATGCACAAAAAGGAATACATAGCCCTGCTATCATTTCTCCAAAAACTTTGAAAGAAATTAGATTGGTGTATAGTAAATAGCTATTCCAAGCCTTTAATAGAAGATATATTTTGGTATTATATTATGTCCACTGTGAAGGAAACAAAAGGGTTGTACCAACCGTGTGTCACACAATTGTACATAATTATTTTGTATATATTATGCTTGTATCTGCGCTCTCCCCTCGCACTAAAAAGAACCTGAATGATCAAGTCTCCGTTTTGCTCTGTAACATTTGTCTGTCTCGAACAGGTCATGTCCTGTTGCCTTGAGGTTTTGTATATAAAGAAGAGTGTTCCTTAATAAATAACTCAGTCGTTTCCAATCTGCCTTTGAGTTCACAACTCCTCTCTCGGCTCGTCACATTGGTGACCCCGGAAGTCGACTCGCTCCCACTGCCTTCCACCCCCACCTCCCTCGCCCCTCCATTGTTGGTAATATGACGGAGGCGGACTGTACCCCAGCAGTTGGCACTGCGGCCGCTCCATTGAAACTTTCACCGTTCGCTAGCGGAGAAGCGTTCGCTTGGTTTCAACGCGCTGAATCCACTTTCGTATCAGGGGCGTGACTCTCTCAACCACCAAAGCGGATTATGTTCTCGCGGCGATACCCGAGGACACCTTCCCAGAAATATCCGACTGGCTTTGTGAACAAGGAGACACCCCAATAGCGTATGACGCCCTCAAATCATACCTTCTGCAGCAGTACTCGCCGTCGCCAGCCGCCCTAGCAAAGCTTTTTCAGCTTTCGCAACAACCGTTGGGGGACCAAAGGGCTTCGCTTGCCCTCAGGGAAATGACCAGTATCGCTCGCCTTCAACCTGCCGCAGACGGCTCTCCTCGTGAGGTGAACCTACTCCGTGCCCTTTGGATACGCCGTTTACCTGAACCTGTGCGCGCTGCCATACCCGATGTCGATAGTTTACCCATAAAGGACTTGATGACCAAAGCCGATGCCCTTATGGACAGCCACTTCAAGACCTCCATCAACGCCTCCACCTCTGACGACGAGGATGCCTATTCAACGTCGACCGAAGCTGACATGAATGCCGTAGGACATACACGCCTACCCCGTGACGTGCCGAAGCGGCGACAAAGCCGCCCACCACCCACCAATCGCTCGCGCCCCAACGAACGACTTCTACAGCCACTTACTACCTCCCATCCGCCGCAGTTTTGCTACTACCACTTCAGATTCGGGGCAACCGCGAAGAAATGTGCCAAAGATTGTCAGTGGCCAAAAAACGTGTAAGTAGGCCATCGCTTGTGGCGGTGGCCTCCCATGTTTCTAATCTTTTCTTTTTACAGGATGCAGGAACGGGCGTGCGATTTTTGGTAGACACGGGTGCTTGTCGTTCTCTTTTGCCAAGGAAACTCTTCAAGGCACAACGTAGTCTGTCTACATCTGCTGACGTCCGCTTGGTAGCTGCCAACGGATCTGCGATACCCACCTACGTTTACGAGAGCCTCACATTATCGTTCGGAAATGGTAAATTCAATTGGAAGTTTCTCGTTGCTGACGTCACAATGCCAATCCTCGGTGAGGATTTCCTCTCTCATTTCCACCTTCTGGTCGATGTCGCCCACCGACGATTGGTCAACGCAGACTCGTACTTGTCGACACCTCTTCAACCCGCCCCCTCTAACCTCGCTCTCCACATCAGCGCACCCACGGATGCCTACGCCCACCTCCTCATGTCGTACCCGGAAGTTTTCCGTCCAGAACTTCGCCAAACGCCCACGGTTCCTGCCAAGCACGGTATTTATCACCATATCAAGACGACGGGACCCCCAGTCTTCGTAAAATTCAGACGTCTAGCACCGGAACAATTGGCAGCCGCCAAACAGACGTTCGCCGAAATGGAGAAAATGGGCCTTTGCCAAAAGGCCTCCAGCCCATGGTCGTCATCCTTACACATCGTTCTGAAGAAAGACGGCTCCCTCCGTCCGTGCGGGGATTACAGGCGCTTGAACATGCAAACAGAACCGGATCACTACCCCCTCCCAAACATTGCCGATGTAACCTCCTACCTGCACAAAGCGAAGGTTTTCTCTACGCTCGACCTCCTGAAGGGGTATTATCAGGTGCCTATGAACCCAGAAGACATCCCCAAGACCGCCATCACCACTCCGTTTGGCACATACACCTTCAATTACTCCTATTTTGGCCTTCGTAATGCTGGGGCAACGTTTCAACGTCTCATGGATGGCATCTTAGGGGACCTCCCTTTCTATGTATGTTATGTGGACGACATACTTGTGTTCTCCTCCTCAAAAGAGGAACACCTCCGTCACCTGCGCATCGTGCTCGACCGCCTGCAACAAAACGGCCTTGTAGTCCGGTACGACAAGTGTACCTTTGGCGCCAACGAAGTGTCGTTCTTAGGGCACCGTATCACTCCTGAAGGAGTCCATCCCCTCCCTGAGAAGGTAGCAGCCGTTCAGAATTTCCCCACGCCCTCGACCGTCAAAGCTCTGTAGGAATTCTTGGGCATGATCAACTATTATCACCGTTTTCTGCCAGCCATTGCCGCCACTCTTGCTCCCCTCTACGCCTCCCTCAAGGGCAAGCCAAAGGACCTGAAGTGGGGTCCCCTTCAAGAAGCAGCCTTCTGCAATGCAAAGAAGGCCCTATCAACTGCTGCGGCTCTCACTTTTCCTATCCCACACGCCCCTCTCCTCTCCACCGATGCCAGCGACGTCGCTATTGGTGCAGTACTCGAGCAGGTGGTCAAAGGCTCGCCCCGCCCATTGGCCTTTTTCAGCAGAAAACTGTCCAAGGCAGAATCGGGTTATTCTACCTTCGATCGAGAATTGCTGGCGGTGCACTTGGCTGTCCGTCACTTTCGCCATTTCTTAGAAGGTACGCCCTTTGTCATTCGTACAGACCACATGCCTCTGGTGCACGTCAACGCCAACATCTCTCCGCCGTGGCTGAATACAATTGCACCCTCCAATACGTCCCTGGGAAAATGAATCCTGTTGCCGATGCCCTGTCAAGAAACACGTTGGCTGCCGTTCAACTGGGATTGGATTACAACGCCCTGGCTGAAGCCCAACGACAGGATCCAGAGTATCAAGCTTGTAGGACATCCTGCACGTCCCTCCGTTGGGAGGATTTTCCCCTCGAAGACTCCAATACCACCCTCCTCTGTGACGTCAGTACTGGTAGACCGCGACCTTGGATTCCTGCTCCCATGCGCCGACAGGTGTTTGATTTTATCCACGGCCTTTCACATCCCTCGTGCCGTTCTACTGCACAGCTGCTGAAGGCAAAGTTCATTTGGCACGGCATTTCTAAGGATGCTAAGGATTGGGTCCGTGCGTGTACTTCTTGCCAAACTTCCAAAGTACATCGACACACGGATTCAGGAGTGGGCACCTTTCCTCAACCTCAGCGTCGTTTCGCACACATTCACGTCGACGTTGTAGGCCCCCTACCCACATCACAAGGACATCGTTACCTGTTTACCGTCATCGACCGCTCCACTCGTTGGCCTGAAGCCATTCCCATGGAAACTGCAAAGTCCGCCTCATGTACATCTGCCTTACTCTCTGGATGGATTTCAAGATTCGGTATCCCTGAGCATATTACTTCTGACAGGGGAACAACTTTCACCTCTCAATTATGGACGTCATTAGCGAATCTCCTGGGCATCACCCTACATCAGACAACGGCCTACAACCCCTCAAAGCAGCTTTGATGTCCCGCTGCAAGGATTGCAACTGGTTTACTCAGCTTCCCTGGGTCCTCCTTGGACTAAGGACCACTCCTAAAGACGCCCTCGACGTCTCGGCAGCCGAAATGGTGTATGGCGACCCGTTGGTCGTCCCTGCCGAATTTTTTCCTTCTACGACCTCCTCCGACGATCTCCAGCGCATACGTCACGTCGTGGGAAAATTTACTCCGTGCCGCCAGACTTACAAGCCCCCAGCGAAGCATCACATACCAATGGACTTGCACTCTGCAACGCACGTCTTCCTGCGCAACGACACCAGCAAGCCACCATTAACGCCCCCTTACACGGGCCTTTTCCTTGTGATCCGACGCAGTCTGAAAGCATTCCTCCTAAACATTCGGGGCAAAGAAGACTGGGTCTCCATTGATCGTCTAAAACCTGCTTATCTTCTGCCAGATGACCCGCCTACAGTTCGCCTCTCTAGATCAGGGTGCCCTATTTAACATGTACAGTATGTCATTTTTAGGGGGGGAGCCATGTACCAACTGTGTGTCACACAATTGTACATAATTATTTTGTATATATTATGCTTGTATCTGCGCTCTTCCCTCGCACTAAAAAGAACCTGAATGATCAAGTCTCCGTTTTGCTCTGTAACATTTGTCTGTCTCTCGAACAGGTCATGTCCTGTTGCCTTGAGGTTTTGTATATAAAGAATAGTGTTCCTTAATAAATAACTCAGTCGTTTCCAATCTGCCTTTGAGTTCACAACTCCTCTCTCGGCCCGTCACAGGGTATTTGTTGGTATTGATTCCTTTTAAGGGTATGAATTTGTTTGACCTGTATACAATACATCCTTTCCCAGATAAAATAGGAAATGCAGCAGTAATATGGTACCATCCGAAGGTTCGTCTAGCATTGGATAAGAATAAATTGTTGAAGATTATTTTAGAGGAAGGTGAACTAGAAAAATGTGTATTGATAAGTGAAAGTCAATCCATGTGCAATTTTGTGCAAATTGAATAACATATGAGGAATTTTCCATGTATTCAAGGTATTTTCTTTGAGAATTATGAATTGATGAGAGAGTGTAAATTTCAAACTTTCAATTTGCCATACAGGGCATTACATTTAGGTAATGTTTATGTTCAAAATACTAAAACTGCAGAAGCTACTTGTAATCGGAAGACTCAAACGTTTCAGATAGGAAATTTGAAATCATTTGCAGATTCTTGCTCAGTAGTAATACCTGATTATCTCTATTATGTACCAAGTGTGTTTTTACATTATGAATTAAATCAGTCTTCCATTACAAAGAGTTATGAAACCAAGATTAACCATTTTCAGCTAGACAAATTAACTGGTAGAAAATGTGGCAATGCAAATTGATAATGATTATGTTCTGTTTTACAAGCAAGATGTTGCACCATTTCTGACTATGTGTAATGTATTTTTGATTGTGCTTATTACTGTGGTAACATATAATGTGGTGAAGTATTTGATTTTCAGAAAATTGGAAAGGATTAATGAGTTACTACTAGTTATTACTGGGAAACCTAAGGAATAAATTTATTGTTTTGTGGTATGAGGATTCTATAAGAATCCTAGTAGCTGGCCGAGTGGTGTCAGACAGATGCTTATTTTTTGGATAAATTTCATATGCAGAAGGTTTATGTATATTATTGACGCCTTTCATTCATCATCTACTTAACGCTTCATATTTCTCAGCCACGTAGGCCTGGGTCTTCTAACTCTTTTAGTGCCTTGTGGAGCCCAGTTGAAATTTTTGTGAACTAATTTCTCTTGGGGAGTGCGAAGAGCATGTCCATGTACCCCTCTCGACGATGGTACTCGAGTCATCTATTTTTTTTTTCATTTGTAGCATTCTTGTCGTAATTTAAGAAAAAAATTATAATCCTAAATCTAATTTTCTTCTGTTAATTTGTGATCTTTTCACTCATTGTGTATAATCACACATTTCTTAACTAGAGGGACACTCAGTAGAGCACAGACCTCCGCCAGGGCAGCTTATTTCTCAACATTTTCCTAGAACTTGACTTGACCTTTGACCTTAACATGTATTAATTGGCGGGGATTTTCATACACTCAAATATGAACCAGGTTTGAAGTGTCAGTGACAAAGATGTCCAAACTCATGGCTGATTACGTGAGTTGGATATTTTTCTTGACCCTTGACCTTGAAAAAAAAATTCATTTCCAACTTTACACATGATAGTTAATCCCTACAATTGTCATTACTCTACGGCTAAAATTGTGGGCAGGAAGATGTTCATAAACAAACAAACGAACGCAAAAAAAGGGAGTAAAACATAACCTCCTTCCAACTTCGTTGGCGGAGGTAATTATTCTACGTTATCCATAAAGGGTAATCTAACATTAAACAAACACTATGCTCAGAGAAATATATAATATCTGGACTAAACTGGTCACTCCAGCCACTGAAAGGATTAACACACCAATGCTCGTGCGACTTGCAAATGTTATTATGATATCACAGTTCCGGGGACGGCATCTTTTAAAGCCAAGACCACCACAGGAATGTAATGTAAGAGAAGCTGACACAGAAATGCTTTGGTTGTTGAATTAACGTTTACATGGAATTAGAAATCCAGATGGGGATTCTGTTTCAAATACTCCAAATTATGCATTAGATTACACATAGTTGCTGTGGCCTGACTGGTAACGTCTCTGCCTGGTGTTTGCCAGTCGGGGGTTCGAGTCCCGC
>NC_090748.1:2030662-2035662 GCF_036898095.1 Palaemon carinicauda | reverse complement strand
CTGCTTACCATAGCTAAAGAGTCTCTTCTACCCTTATCAAGTGGAAAGTAGCCACTGGACAATTACAGAACTATTCCCAGGGCCATTCCTTTCATACATGAACTGATAGAACATTAAGAATCACATCCTCTGTTGATGAATGGTACGGCAAACACTGATACTTGAAGTCTTGATTCAGCTTCCCATGATTCATTGATATCACATTCAATGCTGCTGGAAGTTGGGACCTTGGAATTAGGTAAGTAAAGGGAAGTTTAATCTAGGAATTTCTTTTATGTTTGTAGGAAATTAATTATGGACTTCCCATGACGTTTATGGTGGCGATGTTCATGAGTTACATATTGTGTACGATGTAGGAATTAATACTTGGTTATTTATGAAAATATACGCACAAACATATAGGCTACACAACATACATTTAGAGTCTATACATACATACATATATATATATATATATATATATATATATATATATATATATATATATATATATATATATATATATATATATACACACACAACGACAAATACAAACATTTCTAGTCCACGGCAGGACAAAGGTCCCAGACATGTCCTTAGTCATACGTGGGGTTTGGACATTTTCATCACCTCGCTTGCCACTGCAGATTGGTGATGGTGGGAGAATTTGGTCTGATCACTCACAGCAAACCAACTATCTATGGATGGCCCTGACTAGTACAGCTTTGCTGATCACGCCACAGCCCACCCTCCGTTGTCCCCCCACAAATGAAGTTTCATATAATGAATCCCCTACTGCTGCTACCTCAGCGGTAACTAAGGTGACCCGAGGTGGAAGCAAGGCCTATCGGAAATGCTGTAATAAATCAAATCATAGAATATGCAGATTCATTTTTAAGGAATTTTGAAGCAGATTAACCACGTTCCTTGCCGCCATGGACAATTCTATGTCTTATGACTTGCTTTTCCCATTAATTTTGTGAAAAATCTAGAGTCGAATTCAAAGAGAGATTTTGAATCTCAAAATGAATCTCGGCAGGAATCTCAAGGAATATCCTTCAAAGATTTTACTGAAAAATCCAATCAGTTGAGCAATTTTCTCAAACGAAATTCTGTTAGTATCACCAAAAGGGTTAAATCACATCTCATGCAATGCTAAAATTAATTCTCAAATAATAATCTAGATTCTGGTAGAGACATTTATTATTATTATTATTATTGCTTGCTAAACTACAACCCTAGGTGGAAAAGCAAAAGGCTATAAGCCCAAGGGCTCCAACAGGGAAAGTAGCCCAGTGAGGAAAGGAAATAAGGAAATAAATAAGCTACAAGAGACGTAATTGACAGTTAAAATAAAATATTTCAAGAACGGTAACAACATTAAAATAAATCTCATATATAAACTAAAAAAAGATTTGTCATCATCAAATCATAGTGGACTGATGCATTTGGCATTTGCCAGCATTTCATATAAATGCAGTAGAGAGCCATCAGCCACTTTCATTGTTACATATTTTAGAATGATTTATTGTTAATTTGTGCTCTTCATTTATTTATTTCCTTATTTCCTTTCCTCACTGGGCTATTTTTCCCTATTGGAGCCCCTGGGCTTATAGCATCTTGCTTTTCCAACTAGGGTTGTAGCTTGGATAATAATAATAATAATAATAATAATAATAATAATAATAATAATAATAATAATAATAATAATAATAATAATAATACATAGTGTACCAACCGGTGTCACACGATCGTACATAGTTCATGTTATGTATATATTATGTTTGTATCTTCGCTCTTCCCTCGCACTAGAAAGAACCTGAATAAACATGCCAGTTTTTCTTACCGTTAACAGTGTCGGTTTTGAACATGAAATTTCCTGTTGCCTTGAGCTTTTGTATATAAAGGAGAGTGTTCTATAATAAACTCACTCAGTTGCTTTCCTCCTGTCCTTGAGTCACAACCTTCTCTCGGCCCGTCACAATAGAAAATACTTGGCTCCCTCATATCAAACGATTCGCCGCCCAGATTTTGGTCACGGGCCAAAAGAATGAGTGGCTTTGGCTATCACACTTGTTTGACCTAGGTAACTGGTTTTTAGGAAAGTCTATATATGGATAGGAATCACTAAAAGGAAATTAAAAAATATTTTTTTTTTCACCAGCTTTCACGGGAGCTTTTCTAAAATAGAAGAATGGGTTTCATTATTATTATTATTATTATTATTATCATTATTATTATTATTATTATTATTATTATTATTAATATCACTTGGAAAAGCAGGATGCTACAAGCCCAGGGGCTCCAACAGGGAAAATTTCCCAGTGAGGAAAGGAAACAAGGAAAAATGAAATATATTAGTAACAACATTAAAATAAATATCTACAAACAACAAAACCTATAACAAAACAAGAGGAAGAGAAATAAGACAGAGTAGTGTGCCCGAGTGTATCCTCAAGCAAGAGAACATCACTTAGAAAACATGTGTACTGTACATAACATTAAATACAGAGAATATCAAGTGAAATTATGCAATTAATCTAATTATATAAATGAATCTGGGAATGTAATGAGGCAGAATTGCTTTTACGATGATGGAACTTGATTCCTAAACTAGATTTCGCATTTGAAAAGGACTTGTCTTTCCATGTAAGCTAATTAGCTCCCCCCTGGTTCTTACGTGGGTGAAGGACCCTGAGTGACAACGCAGTGACCTTGCCCCTTATAATTGATCTTTAAAACCTTTAAACCCTGGAAACAGGATGCATGATGAAAGTGGATTTTCAAAATATTAAAAAATATTAAAATATTAAGAATATTAAAAAGGGTAGAGATTAGTTTGCAATAAAAGTTTTGTGTTTTTCATTAAAATGTTTTTTTAATATCAGTTATGGAATACGTTAAAAAATTAATTTGGATATATTTATTGAAAACTTTTCAACATCAATTATGGAATACGTTGAAAAAAGAATTTAGATATATTTATTGAAAAAATTTCTATATCACTCAGGGAATACGTTTAAAAAAATAAATTAAATGTCTTTATTGAAAACTTTTTAATATCAGTTATGGAATACGTTTAAAACTATAATTTAGATGCCCTTGTTGAAAAATTTTCAACGTCAGTTATGGAATACGTTTAAAAAAAAAAAAATTACATGTCATTATTGAAAACTTTTCAACATTAGTTTTAATTTTTTCAATTCACAATTTTTTTAATACCAGTTATGAAATACGTTGAAATAAAGAATTTAGATATCTTTATTGAAAACTTTTCAACATCAGTTGTAATTTTTCAATCTACAATTTTATTAATATCAGTTATGGAATACGTTAAGAAAAGTATTTATTGAACAATTTTCAACATCAATTATAGAATACGTTAAAAAAAAAAAAAGAATTTAGATATCCTTATTGAAGACTTCAGAATCAGTTATGGAATACGTTGAAAAAACGAATGAATTTTGGTGTTCCTTATCTGCAATCAATGCTTGAAGAGGATTATATTATTTCCTTTAGCTTTCATAGCTGTCATTAGCTATCGACCGACGAAACCATAAAGTTTTTCAAATAGCAGATTATTACAGTTCACTTCATATTTTTCGTACTTGTTTTAGCCTCAGAAAGGTCGTATTTCAAACATTCCTCCACATTATCATTTAACGTGAACGTATTCGGCTGGTAATGGGCGAGTAGGAAAAAATGTATAGCATCATAAATTACATTGTAATAAAAAAAAATTTAACTGCTATTTTGTATCCCAAGTTGTTACATGAATTTTCGTTATCCAATTAAAAATTAAATATATTTCTCAGGAGAAGAGCCGAATGACATTACAAATGTCGTTTGTCTCTAGTATTTCTATGAATTTTTAAGCAAACACACACACACACGTACACACACACACGTGTACACACACATACACACACACGTGTACACACATACACACACTCACACACATATATATATGTATATATATACAGTATATATATAAATTTATATATATACATATATATATATATATATATATATATATATATATATATATATATATATATATATACACACACACACACGTGTGTGTGTCTTTCTTTCTGCCAGTCAGTCAGTCTGCCTTTCATTCAGTTGGTGTTTCTGTCTGTGAGCATTAAATCTGAATGAATACTTCTTTTTTTTTAACAGTAAACTGACATTTCCTCTGACAGTGAGAGTGACTTCAGACTAAGATATTACATTACTATTGTTTCTACTCTCTGCAGTTTACCACATAAGTATTCAATAATGCTGCAAAGAAAAGATCTTACACTACTTTAGCTATGGTAAGCAGCTCTTTTAGGAGAAGGACAATCCAAAATCAAACCATTGTTCTCTAGTCTTGGGTAGTACCATAGCCTCTGCACTTGGTCTTCTACTGTCTTGGGTTAGAGTTCTCTTGCTTAAGGGTGCACTCGGGCACACTCTTCTATCTTATTTCTCTTCCTCTTGTTTTGTTAAAGTTTTTATAGTTTATATAGGAAATATTTATTTCAATGTTTTTGCTGTTCTTAAAATATATTTTCCTTTTTTTCCTTTCCTCACAGGGCTATTTTCCCTGTTGGGGCCCCTGGGCTTGTAGCATCCTGCTTTTCCAACTAGGGATGTAGATTGGCTAGCAATAATAATAATAATAATACTCCCAACTGTTTTGAGTTTGAAAACAAAAGCCTCATGATTAACGCGGTCAAAGGTCAATCATACGAAGTTCCTGACCACAATCAAGGGATTTCTGTACAGCATTGGAGATTGTGAAAATGATATCTCATGTTTCCAAGGCCTTTGGAAAAACCAAATTGCAAACTAGGAAACAGATGATTAACTTAAGTATGCCTATTTAGACATTTTTCCATAAGCTGTTTAAATAAAAGACATAATATGATGTGGGAGTTGTGGAAATTAGGTGGTAAGCAGCAGTGTTAGATCTACAATGAACTCATTTCCCTAGAGGAGTAACCTTACCAATTTTCCAACAAGTGCTGTACAAA
>NC_090748.1:2013162-2020662 GCF_036898095.1 Palaemon carinicauda | reverse complement strand
TCTCTAACAGGGAAAATAGCCCAGTGAGGAAAGGAAACAAGGAAAAATAAAATGTTTCAAGAACAGCAACAACACCTTAACAAATATTTTCTATATAAACTATAAATAAAATTAACAAAACAAGCGAAAGAGAACTAGATGGTATAGTGTGCCCGAGTGTACTCTCAAGCCAGAGAACTCTAACCCAAGACAGTGGAAGACCTTGGTACAGAGTCTATGACACTACCCAAGACTAGAGAATAATGTTTTGATTTTGGAGTGTCCTTCTCCTAGAAGAGCTGCTTACCATTGCTAAAGTCTCTCTTGTACCCTTACCAAGAGGAAAGTAGCCACTGAATAATTACAGAATTACAGTGCAGTTATTAACCCCTTGAGTGAAAAAGAATTGTTTGGTAATCTCAGTGTTGTTAGGTGTAAATGGACAGAGAAGAATCTCTAAAGAATAGACCAGACCCTTCGTTGTATGTATAGGTAAAGGGAAAGTGAACCGTAACCAGAAAGAAGGATCCAATGTAGTACTCTCTGGCCAGCCAAAGGACCCCATAACTCTCCAGCGGTAGTATCTTAACGGGTGGCCTACTACCTTCTACATTTTAAAATCTTGGCCGTACCCGTTATCTGTAACATCAGTATATTACATGTCTTTTCGTGCACGACTGTTTGCAATGTCTTTGCCTACGATGGAGTCACACGAATTTTTCGTGTTGCTAGTGTGGCGATACGCGTTCTACATGGATCTGTCATGCCTTAAAAGAAGTCCATCATGCAATCAAATACTTTTTTTTTTTTTATACGAACAAATTAAAACGTTTACTTTTTGTATCTTGAATACTTATTTTTGGGGATTTTAAGTTGTTCCTTTCAAATAGTGTACACGACCCGTTAAAAATGATGGCTAAATGTTTGCATACATATGCCCGCACCCATGCCCCCCTCTCACCAAGGTATGACCACGTCCTCTCCCCCTACCCGAGGGACAGGGAGAGCTGAGCATGACCGGAAAGTAATTTATATATATATATATATATATATATATATATATATATATATATATATATATATATATATATATATATATATATATATATACACACACACAAAAGAACTACACAGAAAATGAAAATAGGAAATATAAGATCCAGTCCTGACTAGTTTCGTGATACTTCCTCAGAGGACGAAACTAGTCAGGTCTTAATCTCATACTTCCTATTTTCAATTTTCTTTTGGTTCTTTTGCGTCTGGGCATCACATTTCCCTGTGATTTTTACGCATATATATATATATATATATATATATATATATATATATATATATATATCCCTGTGATTAAAGAGTTTATATACGGTGTGACGGGCCGAGAGAGTGTTGTGAACTCAAAGGCAGATTGGAAACGACTGAGTTATATATTAAGGAACACTCTTCTTTATATACAAAACCTCAAGGCAACAGGACATAGCATGTTCGAGAGACAGACAATGTTCAGAGCAAAACAGCAGACATGAATTTTCATGTTCGTTTGAGTGCGAGGGAAGAGCGAAGATACAAGCATAATATATACAAAAGGAATTATGTACAATTGTGTGACACACGGTTGGTACATGGCTCCCCCCCTAAAAACGACATACTGAACATGTTAAATAGGTGCCCTGAATCTGGAGAGGTAGTAGTAAGAACTGCGCCGATTAGCGGCAGTGAGTGGCTGTAGAAGTCGTTGGTTGGGGTTCGAGCGAGTGGTGGATGATGGGTGGCTGTGTTGCCGCTCCGGCTCGTCACGGGGTAGGCGAGTGTGTCCTACGGCATTCATAGGCGTGTCCTACGGCATTCATAGGCGAGTGTGTCCTACGGCATTCATAGGCGTGTGTGTCCTACGGCATTCATAGGCCTACGGCATTCATAGGCGTGTGTCCTACAGCATTCATAGGTGTGTCCTACGGAATTCATAGGTGAGTGTGTCCTACGGCATTCATAGATGTGTGTGTCCTACGGCATTCATAGGCCTACGGCATTCATAGGCGTGTCCTACGGCATTCATAGGCGTGTATGTCCTACGGCATTCATAGGCGTGTCCTACGACATTCACGTCAGCTTCGGTTGAAGTTGAATAGATGTCCTCTTCGTCACGAGTGGAGGCGTTGATGGAGGTTTGAAAGTCATGAAGTGGGTTCACATCACGAGGAGAGCCGTCTGCGGCAGGTTGCAGGCAAGTGATACTGGTCATTTTCCCGAGGGTGAGCGAAGCCCTTTGGTCCCCCAACGATTGTTGAGAGAGCTGAAAAGGCGTTGCTATACGGGCGGCTGGCGACGGCGAGTACTGCTGCAGAAGGTATGCGTTGACGGCGTCATAGTAACGGTGAGAGGCGGAGGGGGGATGGGGAGGCGGGAGGAGCGAGTCACTCCGGGGTCACCAATGTGACGGGCCGAGAGAGGGTTGTGAACTCAAAGGCAGATTGGAAACGACTGAGTTATATATTAAGGAACACTCTTCTTTATATACAAAACCTCAAGGCAACAGGACATAACATGTTCGAGAGACAGACAATGTTCAGAGCAAAACAGCAGACATGAATTTTCATGTTCGTTTGAGTGCGAGGGAAGAGCGAAGATACAAGCATAATATATACAAAAGGAATTATGTACAATTGTGTGACACACGGTTGGTACAACGGCCATGATCAGCAAATAGGCCTTCCAGTCAGGGCCACGCATACTAGGTTGGTCTGTGGTGAGCCATCAGACTAAAGTCGCCGTGTTGATGAAAATTACCAAACCCCAGACATGACCACGACATGTCTGAGGCCTTTGCCCTGCAGTGGACTAGAAATGGCTGTGTTTGTTGTTTTATATAAATATATATATATATATATATATATGTATATATATATATATATATTATGTATATATAAATATATATATTATATACATATATATTTATATATATATATATATATATATATATACATATATATATACAGTATATGTATATATATACATATATATATATATATATATATATATATGTATATATATATATATATATATATATAGAGAGAGAGAGAGAGAGAGAGAGAGAGAGAGAGAGAGAGAGAGAGAGAGAGAGAGAGAGAGAGAGAGAGAGAGATTATTAAAGAACTCCCATTAGAAAATTCATTGAATCTTAGATCCAACACTATGATAGAGCAATGCGTGTATGACCCACGACTAGATCTAGTGCAAACACTGAATCTTACAAGAAAATGAGCGACTGATTTTTTTTCTCTCACAAAAGTAATTGTAAAACTTCATGATATTATAATCAACATGATTAAGATCACACTTAATATTTCTTTGATTCATAATACCACTGTACTAGCCTCCTGCCTAGTACAGCGGTAGCGTGTTCGCCTTGCATTCGCATGGTAGCAGATCGATACCAGCCCGGGACCGTGTGTTTAAGCTGTTTACTGGGGAGGCCACTGCTGTGGTTGAGCACCACAGTGAGAGGTTGGTTTTGTCCGGCTGACGTTCTGGTGAGCATTTATTCTTTTTAAACTGTAACGGAAACCAGATAATAATAATAATAATAATATTATTATTATTATTATTATTATTATTATTATTATTATTATTATTAGTTGCTAAGCTACAACCCTAGTTGGAAAACCAGAATGCTATAAGCGCAGGGGCTCCAACAGGGAAAATATCCCAGTAAGAAAAGGAAACAAGGAAAAAAATAAATATTTTAAGAATAATATTAAAATAAATATCTCCTATATAAACTATAAAAACTTTAACAAAACATGAGGAAAAGAAATTAGATATAATAGTGTGCCCGAGACTATGAATTTCCCTACAGAAATAAATGAAGTTCTCCCAAAAGAAGTCTCATCATCACCATATGTTAGCGTGCGACCTAGGAGCATACTTCCCCTCTCCCTGTAAACAAACAAACGAACGAACCGTAAATGTCAAGTCAAGTCATCGAGAGCAGATTTTTAGTTGCATACGTAATTACTCGATGTCACTAACGTCTTTGGAATGTTTTCTTTTTTAACACTGACGTGAAAAGCGTCACTTCAATCACTGTTAGGAACATTGCCAATTCGGGCTCTTCACAAGATCGTGTTTTTCAAAATGGCTTTGGAAACTTCAGGCGATGTTGTCTGTTTTCATAGTTATGTTTTTGCCACCGTTTTGCTTGTATCTCTCTTGGATGTCGATAATTAATAGTACTGTATAAAGTCTTCAATTAATTAAGTAACTCAATTAACATTGTCCTAGAAAATACTGATAAAAATGGTAATGACGTTTAGTGGTTTAAAGGCCATTCATGAATGGCAGAGACAAGGGACAGTGACATTGCCGTATCGAGCAGCGCAATGCCCTCGAGACTAACCATATATACATGAGATCAGCGCCCAAGACTCTCTCCACCCAAGCTAGGAACAAGAGGGCCAGGCAATGGCTGCTGATGACTCTGCAGATAGACCTATAGGCTCCCCCAAACTCCCTTCCTTAGCTCACAAAGATTGTGAGGTTGCAGCGACCAAAAGAAATACGGAGTTTGAGCGGGACTCGAACCCCAGTCTGGCGTGCACCAGCTAGGGATGTTACCACATCGGCCACCACTAATTAATTCTTTGTATGAGATAAAGGCTTTCGATACCCACCATTACTGTTGTCGAGAAAAGCGTTGGTTTTACTCACCTTCTGTCTGCCAGTCTTGTGTCCCAATTACCCAGTTCAAGACACTCTCGCTAAACTTTGTGCTTAGATACATCGTCTGTAGTGCACTCTGTGGCTGCCTGATTAGGGTCGTAACAGAAAGACGGGCTGGACATGGCTGGTTTATTCAAACGGTGTAACAAGTTTATATACAAACTGTTGAGGATAACAATGACATAAAAGCTTTAACAATTTCAAACTTGCAGGCTGATAAAGGTCTTAACAGAAAGACAGGCTGGACATGACTTTTTTATTCAAACGGCATATCATAACACGCTTATATACGAACGGTTGAGGATAACAATGACATGAAAAGAAAATAATTTTAAACATGCAGTGGCAAGCGTAAACAGGTTTCTCCTATTATCAGAGAGAGAGAGAGAGAGAGAGAGAGAGAGAGAGAGAGATCTTTAAAATGTATGACCGTGTATGAAATACACGTACGTTACAACAACCCTGAAGAAATTTTTGTTAGGCTTGGCCTTGTGAATAACCTTTGTATCTCTTCTTCTTCTTCTTCTTTGTCTGAATCTTTTCCCACTTCTAAGTGGGGTCGATGTTTCTGGTCAGCTTTCTCCATCTACATCTGTCCCATACCTCATCACCGGTTAATCTCTTTGAACGAAGGTCATCCTTGATACAGTCCACCCACCTCCAGTTTGGTATCCCTCTCCTTGTATCTCTCTTACCGATTTTTGTGTTTATCTAATTTACAGTAATTCAGCAATACCGATATTTTATTACAATGGCCTGACACGATTTTTGTATCTTGGTCATTTTCTTTAAAAAGTTTTCTTTATCATAACTGAATATAAAGATACTACCTTTAGAGAGTTATGGGGTCCTTTGACTGGCCAGAAAATACTACATAGGATCCTGCCCTCTGGTTACGATTCACTTTACCTTTGCCTACACATACACCGAATAGTTTGGTCTATTCTTTTCACATTCTTCTCTGTCTTCATACACCTGACAACACTGAGGTTACCAAACAAATTTTCTTCACTCAAGGTGTTAACTACTGCACTGTAATTGGTCAGTGGCTACTTTCCTCTAGGTAAGGGAAGAAAAGACTCTTTAGCTATGGTAAGCAGCTCTTCAGGAGAGGGACACTCCAAAATCAAACCATTGTTCTCTAGTCTTGGGTAGTGCCATAGCCTCTGTACTATGGTCTTCCACTGTCTTGGGTTAGAGTTCTCTTGCTTGAGAGTACACTCGGGCACACTATTCTATCTTATTCCTCTCTTTTTTTGTTAAGTTTTTGTAGTTTATATAGGAAATATTTATTTTAATTTTGTTACTTTTTCCTTTCCTCACTGGGCTATTTTCCCTGTTGCAGCCCCTGGGCTTATAGCATCCTGCTTTTCCAACTAGGGTTGTAGCTTAGCAAGTAATAATAATAATTAGAGACGAATATTTTTCCCGTTTCTCTTCCACGCAGCGCGAACAGTAATCGCCCTGTCTCCAATAAACCTAAACGACAAAGGCCATTGGAAGTAATCCTGGCTAATTTTCACTCTATTTTCATTACCATTATTCTATCGTCACTTTTATATGCTAATGCCAACCTCAGGTACCACTCTTAACTTTAACGGCTTTCAAGCAACTAAAGCCGTTGACATACTCATCCTAATGTTGACTCTATTATAATTTTTTTTTTTTCAGCAATTGTTAACCTCATGTACCGATTGAAAGCTTATAAATACCTGTGGTTTTCGGTCAATGAACTAGTTGTTCGGAGGCTCTTGTATTATTAATATTACCTGCGCCAACGAAGTTGGAAGGAGGTTTATGTTTTCTCCCCTGTTTGTGTGTGCTTGTTTGTGAACAGCTTCCAGGCCACAGTTTTAATCGTAGAGTAATGAAACTTGCAGGGATTAACTGTTATGTAAAAAGCTGAGACTCTTGTATTATTAATATTACCTGCGCCAACGAAGTTGGAAGGAGGTTATGTTTTCACCGCTGTTTGTGTGTGTTTGTTTGAAACAGCTTCCTGGCCACAGTTTTAATCATAGAGTAATAAAACTTGTAGCGATTAACTGTTATGTAAAAAGCTGGAAATGATTAAATTTTGGAAGGTCATGGTCAAAGGTCAAGGTCACGGTTGAGGAAAATGTCCAATTCACGTAATCAGCCATAAGTTTAGACACCATTGTCACAGAGACTTCAAACTTGTTTCATATTTGAGGGTATAAAAATCCACGCCAATTAATGCATGTTAAGGTCAAAGTTTAAGGTCAAGGTCCAGAAATTAGCTGCCGCGGCGGAGGTCTGCGATCTTCTGATTTCCCCTTTAGTTATTATTATTATTATTATTATTATTATTATTATTACTTAAGCTCCAACCCTAGTTGGAAAAGCAGAATGCTATAAAGCCAAGGGCTCCTCCAGGGAAAAATAGCCCAGTGAGGAAAGGAAACAAGGAAATAGATAAAACCCAAGAGACGTTATGAAGCCTGTAAGTTTAGATGGAGTGTTGAGTTTTATGAACAAGTGTTTTGTATGACTATAGGCAATACTTTCTTCCCTATTTTATTGAACGTTTGATTAGAGTTTTAAGGGGAAATTGATACTTTTAGTTTGGTCATCTCAAATGGTTTGATATCACAATAGCAACGATACTCTGGGTGTTCTAATAGAGAATTTTAACATTATTATAATTATATTTTTTTTTTGTCAATTTATTAGATCAACTCATTAGGTTTACTATATAAGAAATAATATCCTGTTTTTAGTTCACCAAACTTCTAACTTGGCTCTACGTGGCACTAGAGATGTTGGAAGACACAGGCCTACATG
>NC_090748.1:1988162-2008162 GCF_036898095.1 Palaemon carinicauda | reverse complement strand
CTCTCTCTCTCTCTCTCTCTCTCTCTCCAAAACCTTCAAGAACTTTATGTCGAACTGTAATATTGTTAGTTTCTCGATTATCTTTCCAACCATTTATTAGACCAAATAAAAAGTAATCGAACATATCATGAGGTGTATAGCTACATGCTACAAATGAAGGAAAATCGAATTCCGTTCATATACATTAAAGTCGTTTGATTAAATGAGTATTGAGGAACACGCAGTACTTAAACATCGCTCGTTAAAGTCCAGAACTAGCGAACGATTAATTGATATCAGAAGTTGGTTAGGTACCGAGGCAAATCATGTCAACCATCATTACAGCTATTAGATGTTATGCCGCGCTGTATCACATTATAATCTCCCTTCCCCTGTGAAGCATTTGCCTCCAGTCCATACATTTAGTCCTATCTTGTACCCACAGGGAGACTCGATTAGAAGACTTGCCATTTTTTTTTGCAAATTGATCGTTCGATGCAATCAATCTGATGTAATGGTTTGCCAATGCTATCCACAATACACCAACGGCATGTGGTTTCGGTTGATAAATGCATTGATCTAAAAAGTTCCTTTTATTCTGTAAGCCTCGTCAGTCAAGGAGGTACGAAATATTTTGAACGACGGCCTAAAAGTTTTGGAATTTTATCTGTAGCGTCGCCGAGGGTGGATGGAGGGATGGGAGGTACTTAAAGTTGCCAAGTATGATTTATGATTCCCTATATGAATGGGAACTTCTCTTCTTTAAACTCTATGACTGTCCTTGTAGGTTTTTGTCGCGACATTTAAACCTTTTGTTGGACCATCAGCACTTGCCAAAACTGGGTAAATATTGTCGGTTTAATTTCTGTAAGTTTCCGCACATGTTAGTTGAAAATAACTTTATTTTTGTAGACATGTCTACTCTGTGATGATCGTATCTTGCGAATAAAAATAAATGTGTAAATAAAAAGCGTAGCTGATAACCCTCCTCCGGGAGACCGACAAAGGGGAGCGAAAATCCCAAGGCGGGCAGTGTGGCTGCGAATGTGATCGAGTGAAGTGTGTGCCGCTCGTGCTCCGCCTGGTGGATGTTTTTTTTACCTTTCCCCTCGACTTATCAAGTCCGTTTAAACTTTTTCATGACGGCTTGCCCTTGTTATGTGCTATCGAAAAGGGGTAGGATATTCTTGTGAGGGACAGCGCTGACGAGAGTTGCAGTTCGTTACAATTCGGTAAGTGCGCGTTACGGAGCTTTTGGTAAATTTTCGGAAAAAAAAAGAGGCAGGAGAGAGAGAGAGAGAGGCTTTGCCGCTCTTTGCCTGGTGTGTTGGAGTGACGCTACAGAACATGTTTGTAGAATATTAGTGTCTTTGTTTGCTAGCATGGGGCGTTTATTAAGGGGGGAAAGTTGTGTTTTTTTCCGGTAGTAGACTTGTTTTCTTTTAATTAATCACACGTAATTCATTATTACAAACTTTTCTGGGGGAATCGTGTGCAAACTTGTTAATGTACTTGGATATTATTATTAAAGGGATAGATATTTTTTTACCAGCTCAAATACGTCAAACTTAACTCTTACAGAGCTAGGCCCGAATAAAATGGTTAAATAAAATATATGGAATGTTATTGATAAAGAAGGTAGAAATTAAAGCTTATCTTAAAAAAACATTCAAATCTAGAAAAAAATACCCAGATTAAAATAAAATGGCAAATACAGTTTTCTGACCAAAACATAAATCTCGTAAGTGTTTTAAAAACAGTAAATCGAACAAACCTATATTTCTGGAATTAATAAATGTCAACGAAAGTTAATTCAAACTAAAGGATAGGTCTACGGTTATTAAATAAGAAGAAATTATGTATGAAACCGAATATTTATAAAAGTATACTTTGTATTTTGCTCTTTATTGTAACTATAAAATTCAGTATGCAATTAGCCTATGCGTGACAGAAAAACTAGTAATATTTTATATTTCTTTTCATATTTTGAGTTTTGAAATGACACAATCGGGTAATTTGAATTATTATTATTATTTTTTTTATACATATTTTGACTTTTAATTGATTGATTTGAAGTTCTCTGGTATCCTGACATCGAAGGTCATTGTCGTTGACTTTTAAAATTGACAGAATTTCGATGATTTGATGCGGAATTGTTTTGAATTATATCAGTTTTAAAACGATCACTTCAAACTTGAGTTTGCAATTGACATAGTCTTTTAATAATGTATTTATCGTTCACAAATAAATGTATGACGAAGACTTGAACTGATAAAGGAAAGCTAAACGACAAAACTAAAAAAATAAATAAAATAAATAAATTTTGTAGTTTGTAATAAGTCTAGAGCTTTACCGAGATATTTTACCGCCTCAAGAGATGGTTACTTTTGCCTTTGGTAAATTATGGAACTCCATTTTTTTTTAAATTGAAGTTTGCTGGGAATTTCTCCGTGTCCGTGTTCAACATATCTGTCTCTCTCTTTAATGTTTCAAATTAGAGACCATTGAAGACTTTGATTGAAGGTGATACATATATATATATATATATATATATATATATATATATATATATATATATATATATATATATATATATATATATCATATATCATATATTTGGGGTGTATGTACGATAGCGGCCACCTGTATGTATGGAAACGGCTAACTTGAAATATGGCAGTGGAAAGGGGGTCGTTAGCCCCCCTCCCTCCGTTAGGTAAGTAGGTAAGGACACGGCTTGTAGGTCAGGGAGGAAAATTAAGGTTAATTGATGTCGACTTTTAATCAAAGTGGGAGAAACTGGCCGCTGATATACAAAGGCTCCATTTATATATATATATATATATATTATGTGTATATATATATATATATATATATATATATATATATATATATATATATATATATGAAATAGCAGACCCATTATTATCCAAATATGCGGCCCCAAGACTATATAACATGCTCCGAAAAACTGAATATATTTAGGCTTTCAAGAAGAAATTAGAATTTCATGTTTTCTAAGTGCTTCGATAATGTGGATTGGAAATTAACGTTAAATACGTTGTGTTATAATCTTAAATACCTACAAACGTATTTTGTAGGCCCTGTAATGTATAGGGCTCCCCTGTGTGATAGGATCAGGAAATCAGCCCTTAAAGTCAGTTGAGTGAGTAATGTGCCAGATGGGCTTTGGGAAAATTCCAACTAGAATAATTATTAGGGATATGACTATGGTATTATGAATCTTTTGATAGATATTGTGATTTAAATGCCGAATTTCATACCCCCCCCCCCAAAAAAAAAAAAAAAAACATTAAAGAGTCTTAATTTGTCAAGGTTGAGAAGCAGAATTTCATGAAAAAAAAAACATCAAAGAGTCTTAATTTGTCAAGGTTAAGGAGCAAAATTAAAAAAAAAAAAAAAAAAAAAAACATGGCAAAGAGTATATGTCAAATTTGAGCCTAAAGAGTGGGCTATATGTCAATTTTGAACCTAAAGAGTTGGTTTATGTCAAATTTGAACCTAAAGAGTAGGCTATATGTCAAATTTGAACCTAAAGAGTTGGTATATGTCAAATTTGAACCTAAAGAGTAGGCTATATGTCAAATTTGAACCTAAAGAGTTGGTATATGTCAAGTTTGTAAATGATTATTGTAGCTTCTTTACCTTTCTGCCTTGGGCTTCGAGAATCGTTGAAATACTCAATACACCGATTTCCATTGTTGCTACTCGATAGACCGTTGGGCCGAATACCTCAGTGCCGAGAGAAGAGAATTTCTAGGGATCTGGGAATACAATAGAATTAGATATGAAATTTATACTGGCAGTAGTTTCCCTTTGTGATAAGGAAAATGCTAAAGTTTTTTTTCGATATTTTTGTTACAAGAAGTAAAATTTATTAGCATTTATTGTTGCATATTAATGCTTTAATATAAATATATATATATATATATATATATATATATATATATATATATATATATATACATATATATATTATAATACACACACACACATATATATATATATATATATATATATATATATAGGTATGTATATATATATTTATATATATACATATATATATATATTTATATATACATATATATATATATATATATATATATATATATACCGGGATGGTAAATTTTTATTTTATTTTTCGTTACATTAGATAAATAAAAGATGGGATTTTACATGATTTTTAAAGAACCATATCTTGCGTTTCGTGATTTTCTTATTTTAGTGTATATTAATCATAAATATTATTAAACGCTCCTAAGAGGTTTATCATGTAGGCTAATATGCTGAAGTAGTGCACTTCCATATTAGACTAATGTATCTAAATACAAATAGGCTTACACACCTACTTACCAGTAGGCCCACTCTCGTTATCAAATCTAAAACATGCAGCGTTGGATAGTTATTGTAAGGATTGTATCATAATATTTTTTATAATGAAAGCTCAGCTCCGAAAACGAAGGCATATACTGGCAATAGAAAATTAGAATTTCAGATTTCGGCATTTGTTATTTGCTCATCACCGGCTCTTCCTTTGAACGGACCTGAATGTTTTTATGTTGACCAGGCTGAGATGAGTCTTTTTATTGTTTATTTATGAAATATCTGTTTTTGACGTTGTTAATAGTTTATAAAGGACATATCTGTTTTGACGCTGTTACTGTTTTTAAAATGATATATTGTTAATTTATTCTCATCACTTATTTATTTCCTTATTTCCTTTCCTCACCGGGCTATTTTTCCCTGTTGGAGCCCTTGGGCTTATAGCTTCTTGCTTTTCCAACTAGGGTTTTAGCTTGGCTAGTAATAATAATAATCATAATAATAAATTGTTATTTTTTGGTTTAAAAAATTGGGGAACTGTAATATGTTTCGTTTTATATTTTATATGACTGATCTGTTTTAAAGGTGTTACTGGTTGTTGAAATATTTTATATATTTTATTCATTACTTAAAAGTGGTTTATTTGCTATTCCCTTATTTACTTTCTTCACTGGGCTACTTTCACTGTTGGAGTCCTTGGACTGGACTTGTAGCATCTTGCTTTTCTAGCTAGGGTTGTAACGTAGCTAACAACAACAACAATAAGTGTGGAAGCCCTTGGGCTTGTAGCATGTTGCTTTTCCAGCAAGGGTTGTAACGTAGCTAACAACAACAACAATAAGTGTGGAAGCCCTTGGGCTTGTAGCATGTTGCTTTTCCAGCAAGGGTTGTAACGTAGCTAACAACACCATTAATAATGATAGTAATAATAATAATCATAATATCTGTTCACATGAATGTCTTAGTATTTGAAGAATTACTGCCACTTATTCTCTACGCTATTGCTAAACTTTTTTATGCTAAAGTATATTGAAATTCAGCTGTATTTTCTGTGTGCTGTAGTATTGTTCTGATACAGAGGATTTATTCAGTTTTTGTGAATCATTACTATGAGATACAGGGTAGTTCATGATTATCCTTAAATCTACAAAGTACGTTCACAATTTCGTTGAGTACGATTAAGTCTACCTCTTGTTTTGAACTGTTCAGAGGAGTGGTCTGTTCACCTGGCATTACTTCGTATTGTGAAACTAAAAAAAGAATATATTGTCATTATGCTTTGCATTATCCTGTGTGCATTTATCAGCAGATGTGCTTTTACAGTTTTTAATGAATTGTGTTATATGATTTTTATAAAAAATTTTGGTGTTTCGTAACAATGTGGATTAATAATCCAATCCGCCAAAGAAGGTGGAAGGAGGCTATGTTTTAGCCCCTGTTTGTTGGTTTGTTTGTGCACAGCTTCCTGGCCACAATTTTAATCGTAGTGTAATGAAACTTGCAGGGATTAACAGTTGTGTTAAAATCTGGAAATTATCAAGGTCCAGGTCACGGTCAAGCAAAATGTCCAATTCACGTAATCAGCCATAGGTTTGGACATTGTTGTCACAGAGACTTCAAACTTGGTTCATATTGAAGTGTATGGAAATCCACGCCAATTAATACAGGTCGAGAAATTAGCGGCCGTGGCGGAGGTCTGCTCTTTACTGAGTGCCCCTCCAGTTGTTGTTGTTATTATTAATATTATTATTATTATTACTACTACCTAAGCTACAATCCTAGAAGGAAAAGCCGGATGCTATAATTCTCTCTCTTTCAGGGAATGGCATATTTGAGTTTTTAATATATCATACTATGTTAGTTTTCTTCCATTTATTATTATTATTATTGTTGTTATTATTATTATTACTTGCTAAGCTACAACTCTAGTTGGAAAAGCAGAATGCTATAAGGGGCTCCAACAGGGAAAAATAGCCCACTGAGGAAAGGAAATAAGGAGATAAACTACAAGAGAAATTTAAGAACAATAACAACATTGAAATAAATCTTAGAAAACTAACAATAGTTTATTTTTGTGAAAATCCGATTAATTATTTTACTTTATTGATACAGTGTTCCTGTTGATTTTTTCTCAACGTTTCCTGGAATCCCATGTGTCTTAGTTTCCATGGCTGTTATAATAGGGCACTGAGATTTTCACATGTAAAGCGACGCGATTTTAAACCTTTTTTTTTTTTTTGTAAACTCTTATGTTATTGTTGAGCCGAGTAGACTATAAGTTCATACCTCAAGATATTATTATTATTATTATTATTATTATCATCATTATTATTATTATTACAACCAAAGCTATAACCTAGTTGGAAAAGCAGAATGCTATAAGCCCAAGGGCTCCAACAGGGAACAATATCCAGTGAGGGAAGGAAACAAGGAAATAGATAAACTACAAGAGCAGCAATGAACAATTAAAATAGAATATTGAAGAACTGTAATAACATTAGATTAGATCTTTCATGTACTGTATAAACTATAAAACCTTCAAAAACATAAGAGAAAGAGGCATGAAGTTCTTTTTCACTCAAGGGGTTAACTATTGCAGTGTAATTGTTCAGTAGCTCCTTTCCTCTTGGTAAGTGTAGAAGAGACTCTTTAGCTATGGTAAGCAGCTCTTTTAGGAGAGGGACATTCCAAAATCAAACCATTGTTCTCTAGTCTTGGCTAGTGCCATAGCCTCTGTACCATGGTCTTCCACTGTCTTGAGTTAGAGTTCTCTGGGTTGAGGGTAGGGCACGCTATTTTTATTCTGTTTCTCTTATAGTTTATATATGATAGATCTTATTTAATGTTGTTGAGGATCTTAAAATATAATATTTTGATTGTTGTTACTTCTCTTGTAAGTTTATTTATTTCCTTGTTTCCTATCATCACTGGGCTATTTTTCCCTGTTAGAGCCCTTGGGCTTATAGCATCATGCTTTTCCAATTAGGGTTGTAGCTCAGCTATTAGTAGTAATAGTAATAATAATAGTAGTAGTAGTAGTAGTAGTAGTGGTGTGCCCAAATGTACCCACAATCATATATGTGGGTTTCATAACACTTAGTCATATCTCTCGACATTCTTGGCTGAATTAAGATTTGTTATACAGTTATATAAATATATGCATTTGGATAGGTATAATTCTAATTTCTTTCACCTTTTGCATGATTAGAAATTATAGCTTTTCAAAATATTTGTTCTGATGTGCGAGAGTTAAATAAACGTGTACAAACTCCAGGAAACAATGACGAGTCATGCTTTGTAGTGTTTGTTAGTGAAGATGCACTTAAATGAGCTTGATAAATATTAATTGTTTCAACGTCATTGCTCTCTCTCTCTCTCTCTCTCTCTCTCTCTCTCTCTCTCTCTCTCTCTCTCTCTCTCAACGAGTTCAAGAATAAGTTATAAAAGATCATAAAAACTCTTTAAGCGTTCAAACTAATTTGGTCTACACAGGAGCAAATGGAGTTTTTGAGGCATCCAAAATTCTTGTAACTCTCTCTCTCTCTCTCTCTCTCTCTCTCTCTCTCTCTCTCTCTTTCTCTCTCTCTCTCTCTCTCTCTCTCTCTCTCTCTCTCTCTCTCTCTCTCAAGAATAAGTTAGACAAGATCATAAATATTCTTTAAACGTTAAAACCGATTTGCTCTAGACAAGAGCAAATGGAGTTTTTGAGGCATCCAAACACACACACACACACACTCTCTCTCTCTCTCTCTCTCTCTCTCTCTCTCTCAAGAATAAGTTAGACAAGATCATAAAAACTCTTTAAGCGTTTAAACTAATTTGCTCTACACAAGAGCAAATGGAGTTTTTGAGGTATCCAAAATACTTGTAACACACACACACACACACTCTCTCTCTCTCTCTCTCTCTCTCTCTCAATATATGTTTGTAAGAGTAATCGTGTAGTTTAAGGTTTATATATAGCCGTTATAAGACACGGTGTGGTGTTAATCACCGCCATAGCCCTATGGTTTATAGTTTCCTGTTTTTTTCCAGCTAGGGTTGTAGCTTAGCTAATATTAATAATGATAGTAACAATAATAATAATAATAGGTGTTTTACCTTTACCTTACGAAGTTTAAATTCGTGCAAATATCTCATATAGGCCTACTTACATCTTTTTAAAGTCTTTGCTCCAAGGGTAGTCATCATACACGTAATAGTTTATTTATAAACTCAACGAACACCTGTGTATGATTATAGGCACCAAATGAATAATTTGAAGGGATTAAGTGTAAGCCCATATAATCAGTATGGTAATCTACCAGGGCCTCATGTGGCTCGTAGGAGAAGCCATTAGGCCTATGTGGATTTTGTCGGGTTAGCATACCTCAACGTTCCTCATATGCTCCGGGCTGTAGGATGAATATTAAAAAAGGGGTTGCATGTTGAAGGACGTTGCTATGGACTTGGTCTTCAGTGTTCACTGGTGTTCCTTTTGTTAATTGTAAGATTCTTTTGTGGACTTAAATTTTACTGTCTTGGGGTAGAGTTTTCTTGCTTGAGGGTACACTTGAGTGCATTATTCTATCGTATTTCTCTTCTTCTTTTTTTTATAGTTTATATATGAAAGATTTTTTTTTATTGTTGTTACTGTTCTTAAAATACTTTAATTGTTAATTACTTCTCTTGTAGTTTCCATATTTCCTTTCCTCACTGGGCTTTTTTCCCTGTTGGAGTCCTTGGGCTTGTAGCATCCTGCTTTTACGACCAGGGTTGTAGCTTAGCAAGTAATACTGGTAATAATAATGATAACAATAAAAATGATAATAGTAATAATGATAATGTTATTTGATATATCTTTTATTACCTAGGATCATAATCCGTGGCTTGTCCAAGTCCTTATATGGTTATGATAATAGCAAAACTCGTTTTCTTTAGTGTGTTCATGTCATGTAGGCCTAGGCGTAGCCTTAAAAATTTTCCATGACTTGAAGCTTAGCAGTTATGAAGATTAATATGTGCGTGATAAAAGTAATGGGTAGGCTAGGTAGCAATCTCTCTCTCTCTCTCTCTCTCTCTCTCTCTCTCTCTCTCTCTCTCTCTCTCTCTTTATATATAAGGTAAGTCAACATTAATCTCTCTTTTGACCCGTAACTTTCACCTTTTAATGTTTTGCAAATAGGCCTATATCATATATAGTTTGAAAGTGACAATTACTAATTAAACTACGTAAGTCTTATACGTTACTATAAAAATTTCATTTATTCTGCTCGTTTCACTTTAGTGATCACATTAACTACACAAGGAAATTTGAAATTAATATTTAAAATGTTAGTACGAAATGAATTAGGTCTTGGCTGCAGACAAAAGTTATTGGTTAAAAAAAAAAAAAAAAAGCTTGAAACTGGGGGAATAACTCATGAAAACGGAGACATTCCCAGGTCAAACCTGTAGTTTACATACATGTCTTGCGTGCTTAAGCAAGCAATGTATACAGCTTTGCAGCTTTTTCTATCAAAACATTGCTCTTTTCCATGTCAGTGAAACTTAGGTTAATTTTATCCATTTTTCCAGTGGCTTTGAAAAGGAGAATCCTGCTTCTGTGTTTCCCTGAATTAGTTAACCTTTATATCATCATCATTATCTCTTAGGCCTATTGATTCGTAGGGCCTCGGTTATATTTCTCCAGTCGTCTCTATATTGAGCTTATAAATCAATACTTCTCCATTCATCATATCCAACTTCACTCTTCATAGTATCTCAGCCATGTAAGTCTGGGTCTTCCAACTCTTCTAGTGCCTTGTTTAGCCCAGTTGAAAGATTTGTGAATTAATCTCTCTTGGGGAGTGCGAAGAACATGCCCGAACCATCTCCATCTACCATGATCTCATTCACGTATGGTACTCTAGTAATCTTCTTATAGTTTCATTTCTAATCCTCTCCTGCCAAAGGATTAATAATCATAATGATAGTAATATTTTGTAGTAGTGATTGCAGCTAAAGCAAAATTACGTATGCATATGGATTGGGCTTAACCTATGCCACTGCTCTCGTTGCTAATCTGAAGGAATTTTGCATTGTGCAACTGGATTCCCAGCTTCAAACCAACCGCTTCTTTTATCCGGGGTTAGGAAATGACATTAAGTCTCTTCCTATATTCAATTGTTTTTAGGTATGGTAAGCAGCTCTTCTAGGAGAAGGACACCCCAAAGTCAATCCATTGTTCTCTAGCCTTGGGTAGTGCCCTAGCCTCTCTACCATGGTCTTCCACTGTCTTGGGTTCGAGTTCTCTTGCTTGAGGGTACACTCGTGCACACTACTGTTGTTTTGTTAAAGTTTTTAGATTATATATTAAAAATACTTATTTTAATGATACTGTTCTTAAGATATTTTATTTTTCTTTGTTACCTTTCCCCACTGGGCTAATTTCACTCTTGGGACCCCTGGGCTTATAGCATCCTGCTTTTCCATCTAGGATTGTAGTTTAGCAAGTAATAATAATAATAATAATTATAATAATAATAGTAATAATATATGATTATAGCTCATTTCCTCTCATAAGCTTCTAAGCTTTTCCTTGTGTTATGTTCATACTGGTTTTTGATCAGTGTGATTGTTTATTTTATTCATGATGGTTCCATCCCTTTGTGAGGTAGAATTTTACTACTCTCTTGATTGTGTGATTATTATTATTATTATTATTATTATTATTGCTTGCTAAGCTATAACCCTAGTTGGAAAAGCAGGATGCTGTAAGACCAGGGTCTCCAACAAGGAAGAATAGTCCAGTGAGGAAAGGAAATAAATAAATGATGAGAACAAGTTAACAATAAATCATTCTAAAACAGTAACAACGTCAAAACAGATATTATTATTATTGTTTGCTAAGCTACAACCCTAGTTGGAAAAGTAGGATGCTGTAAGGCCAGGGTCTCCAACAGGGAAAATAGCCAAGTGAGGAAAGAAAAAATAAAATAAAATATTTTAAGAACAGTAACATTAAATTATTATTATTATTATTTTTGTTATTATTATTATTACTTGCTAAGCTACAACCCTAGTTGGAAAAGTAGGATGCTGTAAGGCCAGGGTCTCCAACAGAGAAAATAGCCAAGTGAGGAAAGGAAAAATAAATTATTTTAAGAACAGTAACATTAAATTATTATTATTATTATTATTATTATTATTATTATTATTATTATTACTTGCTATGCTACAACCTTAGTTGGAAAAGTAGGATGCTGTAAGGAAAGGGTCTCCAACAGGGAAAATAGCCAAGTGAGGAAAGGAAAAGAAAAATGAAATATTTTAAGAACAGTAACATTAAATTATTATTATTATCATTATTATTATTATTATTATTATTATTGGTATTGTAAATAGAAATTTTACTTGAATATTAAGTCACTTCTTTGACAGACCGTGAACGAGACTATGAACTCAAGGATTATGATATTACACAGACTTTTTAGATACGCGATATGCACTTGACAAGAAAAGCAAAAAGAATCTTGTCATTATCATGTATTATTTTTGTTTTTACTTGTATTCGTATTTTTTTTTTTTTTCCTTTTTACATTCTCGACCCTGCGCCTTTGCGTTTATATTTGTTCTTTTCGTTTTGTTTAAGAGTTCGCCTAGCAATTAATGTTTTGTTATGGTAGTTTCTCTCCTGTTTTTTTCCATAGGCCTACGCATTGCACGTTTTCTGAATAACCTTAATGAGTTTTTTTATGCAATCTTTTTTTCCATAATGCAGACTTTCAACAATAATTTTTAGTTTTAATTTGTATTATATTTTCTCTCCTGTTTTTTTTCCATAGGCCTATGCATTGAACGTTGTCTGAATATCATACTGAGTTTTTTTATGCAATCCTTTTTTTCCATAATGCAGACTTTCAACAATCATTTCTAGTTTTAATTTTGTATTATATTTTCTTACTTTTCTGAGATTGTTCATTCCATGTTTTATTTCGTTTTGCATTTTTTATTTACATTTACTTTTCTCTTATTGATATATTCTATATTATCTGACTTCTGCTATTGTTAGTATCTGAAATGATACGGATGGATAGAATTAACGTGTTTCTTGTTTAAACTGGGTGTCAAAATTATTTCCTTATTTCCTTTCCTCACGGGTCTATTTTTCCCTGTTGGAGCCCTTGACTCTTATCATCCTGCTTTTCCAGCTAGGGTTGTAGCTTAGCTAGTTATAATATTAATAATTGATGATAATAATAATAATAATGATGCTAATTGATAATAATTGATAATAGTAAAAATAACAATAATAATAACCATAGTAATAATAATAATAATAATAATAATAATTATTATAATAATAATAATGATAATAATAGAAATAATAATAATAATAATAGACGAAGGCGAATAGGTAGATTAGAGAGATCAAAGCCCAAAAGTAATGAATGGAAATTAGAAGTTAAGAAGAAATATATTTTTTGCGCAAATGGTTCTGTGTAAAGAATCCAAAGCTTTCCTATAACACGTTGCTCGAGGCACGAGAGAGAGAGGTATGTATTATTGTTTCTTAAGACTGGTCTTTGCGCTTTGAGTACTGGGAAATGTGTGTCATATTACGAAGTGGGCCATTTTACATAACTCTAATTTCCTAGATATTCTATTATCATGATATTTTAAAACTAGTGTACGCGACCCGTCTTAAATGACGGCTAAATATTTAGATATGCACACACCCCTCTCATTAGGGTATATCTAATCTCTATACCCCTACCCGAGGGACACGAAGAGCTGAGCTTGACCGATATATATATATATATATATATATATATATATATATATATATATATATATATATATATATATATATATATGTATATATTATATATATTATATATATGTATGCATATATGTATATGTATATATATATATATATATATATATATATATATATATATATATATATATATACTGTATATAAAAACCAAGCACTTGCTCTTTATTATATAAGGGGGTTACTAGTAAATTAATTGGCAAAACAAGTTCATATAAATAAATCGGCTCTTGTTGCGCGCTTTAGTAAATGCCTTAGGTAGAGAATACTCATGTCAGTGTAAACAATAAAAATGATGCCTTAGTTACTACTCTTCTAGTCAGTCATAAAGCGCTTTAAACTTTTTTTTTCTTTTTTTTTGTGATGGGAAGGTTAGGACAAGTGTAAGGAATATTAGGAGTTGTAGCGTTCTTTTCTTTTCTTTATGAAACACACATTTACCATCTGACAGTTTATAACATATGTATCAAAGTTTTTTTTTTTTTTTTTTTTTTTTTTTTTTTTTTTTTTTTTTTGGACGGGAAGGTTAGGACAAGTATAATGAATTTTAGGAGCTGTAGTACTTTTTTTTATGAAATATATATTTATCATCTAACATTCTATAACATATATATGTAACAGTATATTTACATAATAAAATTATTTTTACATATACTGTATTTACAATTGAAATTTGTACCATTTGTTTAAATAGTTTTTTGAATAAATAAAATATATCGACTCGTGAATTTTATTTTAATAGAAGTTTTAAATCATGTTTTATATACATTAAACGTATTTATCATTCTGCTTTTAATATATCTAAGTCATGTTGAGACTTCTGTCCCATTTATCCATTTAATTAATGTGGAATATTTCTCTTAATTTTCATAATTATTCAATAATTAAACTCATGAATTTACTTCATTCCTGTAAAAGTACAGTTGGACACAGAAATTCCTGGTACACATAGCTCTGTGTAAGTGTACCATGTCACAACCTAGCTGTGCGGCGAGTTCCTGTGTGTAGCGTCCCACACATCACCTCAGTCATTTCACCCCACAGGATCTGTTTGGTTACTAGACGCTCAATAATGGTGGGCCAGGGTATCATATCCTCAGAATTAGGTGTACTAGAAATTCCTGTGTCCTTCTGTACTTCTGATTCAACTTTTTTTGCGGGTACTGATACGAGTTTTATACGATACTAACGAGTTCGTTTTGATTAAATTTTCGTTTGTCAGACGGTTCATAGTGAAAAATTTAGTATTGTTTTTTGTGGTTTAGCTACAAACTAATACGCACACAGAACAAATTCACTCCAACACCTTCTAAAAACATAACGAACACCTCATACGTCTCAAACTGTCGACCTAACCGCGCCAGGATTCCTCGCTGCCGGGAGGAAGGACGCTGGTGACTGGTACAACACACGAACATGCTCTACCGGGGTCTAAGCGATGTCAGGCAGGGTAGCCGATCGGGATTACGGTCTACCCCAAAGTCAAAGCAAAGTCCTTCGATCGAAGGCAACCGTGCTTACCCCTTACAAATGGAAACATAACACGTTAATAGAAGAAGTTATTGTGGTCTCTTTCTGCCTATTAGATAGTATTTATTTAACTGTACTGATGGTACCTCTGATGATTTCTGTGTATAGGTTTACAACCAGAATTATAACTTTACATTATAAAGTTTGTATTCCTTTATGAGGTTATGAGTGGCAAGTATATGATTGATTTGTATGATGTTAAGTGCATTTGATATGTTCATTAATATATTTCTAATTAGTTCTGTGTTTTAACACCGCTTGCTGATTACACCAGTCCCTATTTACCGGGTGGGACAATTCCATTGCGGCGTGAAGTAATTTTCTATCAGATTGCAATTTGTAACTTCTTTCAGCAAGGATATTGGAACCATTCAGTAGTGTATTATCCGGGACTGAATCGTGTTGCAAAGAAGAATGAAAGCCTGGAGAGAGAGAGAGAGAGAGAGAGAGAGAGAGAGAGAGAGAGAGAGAGAGAATATTAAAGATGTCATATGGGATAGCAGAGATTACAGTTGATAAACTTATAGTATTTATGTGTTTTGAATATTCCTGCATAATTGAATATATATATATATATATATATATATATATATATATATATATATTATGATTATTATTATTATTATGATTACTTGCTAAGCTACAAGCCTAGTTGGAAGAGCAGGATGCTATACGCCCAGGGGTTCCAACAAGGAAAATAGCCCAGTGAGGAAGGGAAACAAGAATAAAATAAGATATTTTAAGAACTATATATATATATATGTATATATACTAATATATGAATATATATATATATATATATATATATATATAGATATATATATATATATATATATATATATATATATAGATATATATATATATATATATATATATATATATATATATATATATATATATAGCTACAATTATTATTAGATTATGTTTTATCCAGCTAGATTTTTTAAATGATGAGAATGCATGTATTGAAAGATTATGTTTTACTTAATTCAACCATAAACGTCTAGATAATCCTATGTATATTGTGTTTTGACACATTACAGTAAATTTTATTCATTGTCTACTAGTTAAGCATCTAAATTTCTAAAACGTCCAGTACTTTATCAATGTTTTTTTCCTATGGAGAGAGAGAGAGAGAGAGAGAGAGAGAGAGAGAGAGAGAGAGAGAGAGAGAGAGAGAGAGAGAGAGAGAGAGTTTCACCGTATAATGTTAACACTTAAGAGATGCAGTTTATTGCATTTGTAAAAAAACATATCGCTTTGCATAATGAATGAAGCAGATAACGTCGGATAGCCGGTGCGTGCATATAATCCCCTGTTAATTTTTTTTCTTATATTTATACTTGAAGCGTGGTGTTTCGACACGCAATTATATTATACAGTATATATATATATATATATATATATATATATATATATATATATATATATATAGAAATATATATATATATATATATATATATATATATATATATATATATATATATATAGAACATATATCACAAGCACGCGTGATTTCAATCAATGTAAATATCACCCGCGAATGGCATTTGATACCGAATTATATCTTGGGAATATACATCCACTTGGAATTCATTTTATGGTAGCAGCTTCTGGCCGGGTGGAGATTCGAACCTCCACCCGGTCGGCTGGAAACCATGCCAGTGACGACTCTCTACCGCCTGAGCTATCAAGAGAGTTCGAATCTCCACCCGGCCAGAAGCTGTAACCATAAAATGTAATCCAAGTGGATATATATTCCCAAGATATAATTCGGTATCAAATGCCATTCGTGGGTGATATATACACCTACATATATATATATACATACATACCTACTATTTTTTAATTTTTCATAGTATTGGTGGAAATGGGCTTGTAGTATTAGTCGGATTTGGCATAGCCTATGTATCATGGTTCTCCACTGTCTTGAGTTAGAGTTTTTTGTTTGAGGGTACACTCAGGCACACTAATCTATCTAATTTCTCTTCTTGTTTTGTTAGTTTTTATAGTTTATATAGGAAATGTTTATTTTAATGTTGTTACTGTTCTTAAAATATTTTATTTTTCCCTGTTTCCTTTCCTCACAGGGCTATTTTCCCTGTTGGGGCCCCTGGGCTTATACCATACTGCTTTTCTAACTAGCGTAGTAGCTTAGCAAGTAATAATGATGATTATAATAATAAAAATAAATATTGATAACTGGAAACGTCCTTTCTTGACGTTCGCTGGACTGGGGTTCGTGTCCATCTCAAACACGCAAGTTTCTTTATTGTCTGCAACCTCAACATCCTGATTCACCAGCAGCAATTGCCTGGCCTTCTCTGGTCCTAGCTTGGGTGGAGAGGAGTCTTTGGCGTTGATCATGTACTGTATATGGTCAGTCTCTAGGGTATTTCATTGCTCTTATTATTATTATTATTATTATTATTATTATTATTATTATTATTATTATTAGCCAAGATACAACCCTAGTTGGAAAAGCAAGATGCTATAAGCCCAAGGGCTCCAATAAGGAAAAATAGCCCAGTGAGGAAAGGTAATAAGGAAATAAATAAAAGATGAGAACAAGTTTTTACTATCCCTTGCCTCTACCATTCATGAACGGCCTTTAAACCTTTAAATAAGTCAGATATGGTTCGTATATTTTGGGTAAATATCCAAAAGAGTAATACTGGCACTTGTTTTGTGGTGTATTGTAATGTCTTGATTTCTGTCTGGTTATAAATGGTTGCCTTTGTCTTTGTAAAACGACCCATTTTTAAACTGCTTGAGGCACTTATTATATTATATATTATGTAATATTATATTATATATTGCATTATATATTATAGTATATATTGTATTATACATTAAATGTTATATTATTTTCTATTATTTTCTATATATATATATATATATATATATATATATATATATATATATATATATATACACACACACACACACACACACATATATATATATATATATATATACATATATATATATATATATATATATATATATATATATATAAGAAACTAAAAGTAATTTTGACTGATACCATTTTGGAAGTGAAATATTTTTTTTTTTTTTTTTTTTACATTTTTTAGTTTTTATTAAAGAAAACGTCTGTAGTTTATGGAGTAAGTTTGCTGCTCGTCAAAGAACACTGTTAATCCTTATGAAAAATTGATATTTTGCTGTTATTCATTCTCCCTTTTGCACCTGCTTTTTGTAATAAGGCCTAATTGTAATTTCAGTAGGTTTAAGTACTAACATATTAACGAAAATGTTTATTGAGAATTTGTTTTAATACTATCTAATGTGCAATATTTACTCAGACTTTGGAGTAACGCATTCAAAATCATGCAAATTTTGGCCGTGAATCCTAAAAACTTATTTGCGACTTGTATTATGACATGTTCGTGCATCCGCTAAATACAAAATAGAATATTGATATCGTATATGGCAGATGATGATATGTAATTCGTCATATTGCTGTGTAATATTTGTTTCGGAGTCCAAAATTTGTTTTTCAGTATGAGGTTTAAGTGGGAAGAGCTAGTTGTCATCAGGAGTATATTAAAAACGGTGTTGGTAAAGGGGAAATAGTAACTGTGATTAAAAACATGCAGATTTAAAAAGGCGTTGTTAAAGGGGAAATGATAACTGTGGTTAATAACATTTAGGGAAAAAATGTGTTAATAAAAGGGAAATAATAGCTGTGCAATTAATGACATTTAGGAAAAAATTGTGTTGATAAAGGGGAAGTAATAACTGTATGATTAATAACATTTAGGAAAAAATCGTGTTGATAAAGGGGAAGTAATAACTGTATGATTAATAACATTTAGGAAAAAATCGTGTTGATAAAGGGGAAGTAATAACTGTATGATTAATTACATTCAGGAAAAAATCGTGTTGATAAAGGGGAAGTAATAACTGTATGATTAATAACATTTAGGAAAAAAATCGTGTTGATAAAGGGGAAGTAATAACTGTATGATTAATAACATTTAGGAAAAAATCGTGTTGATAAAGGGGAAGTAATAACTGTATGAATAATTACATTTAGGAAAAAATCGTGTTGATAAAGGGGAAGTAATAACTGTATGATTAATAACATTTAGGAAAAAATCGTGTTGATAAAGGGGAAGTAATAACTGTATGATTAATAACATTTAGGAAAAAATCGTGTTGATAAAGGGGAAGTAATAACTATATGATTAATTACATTTAGGAAAAAATCGTGTTGATAAAGGGGAAGTAATAACTGTATGATTAATAACATTTAGGAAACAAGTGAGCAAGTCCTGAACGCGGACATGGTCCTCGTAGAGGACATACCTCCGCCTCAAGTGACCTTGACCTTAATGTGACTTTGACCTTCACATGACCTTGACCTTCACGTGACCTTCAAGTGACCTTGACCTTCACGTGACCTTGACCTTCACATGACCTTGGCTTCAAGTGACCTTGATCTTCAAATGTACTTGACCTTCACGTGACCTTGACCTTCAGGTGACCTTGACCTTCACGTGACCTTGACCTTCACGTGACCTTGACCTTCAAGTGACCTGCTTGACTTTTGACCTTCAAGTGATCTTTGTTCATTTGCCACTGATACTTAATATGACATTGATATAATGCACCAATATGACCTTGACCTTTGACCTTTATAAATTTGAACATCACCCATGGGTTGCGCCTGGACTAGGACTTCCCTGTTGGCTTATGCAAAAGTCAGTGCTTTATTTCTGTCTCTTGATATGGCCACTTATGTCATAGTGACACCAGTGACCCCTGTGACCTTGACCTTGGGGTGACCTTGACCAAAATTTAATCAGTTCTTCCATACACATTGGGGAACTACTTGGCCAAGTTTGAAGTGATTCCGTGTAGAAATGTGGCCTCTACGTTGTCCACAGACAGACAGACAAACAGAGAAACAAACAAACAAACAAACAAACAAACAAACCGAACCGAAAACATAACCTCCGCCGCTTGGCGGAGGTAAAAATCGTGTTGATAAAGGGGAAGTAATAACTGTATGATTAATAACATTTAGGAAAAAATTGTTAATAAAAGGGAAATAATAGCTGTGTAATAAATAACATTTAGGAAAAAATCGTGTTGATAAAGGGGAAGTAATAACTGTAATTAATAACATTTTGGAAAAAAAGTGTTCATCAAGGGGAAATGCTATAATAACTGTAATTAATAAAATTTATGTTAAAAACGGTGTTGGTAAAGGGGAAATAGTAACTGTGATTAATAAATTTTAGGGAAAAATTGTGTTTACAACGGGGAAATAATAGCTGTGTAATTAATAACATTTAGGAAAAAATTATGTTGATAAAGGGGA
>NC_090748.1:1980662-1983162 GCF_036898095.1 Palaemon carinicauda | reverse complement strand
CCCTTCTGAAGCCACCCCATCTGAAGGAATTAAAGACGGATGGAAGTGAAGTGTTAGTTGTGCATGTACACCATTGTACAAGAACAGCAGCTGTTAATCCTTCTGTGTAAATATATGAAGCAAGTAATGTCGTGGAAGTTTAACCTACAGGACTTCATCCACGATATAACAGTTGAAGGATGAATTGGGCATTGAATCTTTCGTTGTTTCTTCTCTGGAGCCACCTCCTTTGTCTGTGAATATTTCTCTTGACTGTGGTATGCAGGATCCATTCATCATGAGAGTCCTTGTGGTAGGATATGACTTTAGGAAGGGGAAGATTCGGTTTAATGACTATAAGTATATATGTATATGTATATGTATGTATATATATACATGTATATATGTATGTATATATATATATATATATATATATATCACGTAGGCTTATTGACGCTAAGGGTCTCGGTTAGATTTCACCAGTCGTCTCTAGCTTGAGCTTTTAATTGAATACTTCTTCATTCATCATTCATATATATATATATATATATATATATATATATATATATATATATATATATATATATATATATAATGCGTGTGTCTGTGTGCCTTCAGGTATACATACATACAAACAAATATGCATACATACATACATACATAAGTACCGTACCAAAAAAAAAATATTCCCCAATCCATTATAATTATTTTTACCCGTCACGTATAGTGTGTTTAGTAATACACTTCATCGAATGGAAACGTAAGGATTTAATCACAGTATTATTTTGGGTATAATCTTTCCATTCAATATTGATTATAATAGGTTCTGAGCCTTTAATATCACAATTGTATAATGCGAAAATTCTGCTTTGTAGGTCAGGTCAACTACAGTCAATTCTTTTTAGTGAGGCAGATTTGTCCCGACTCGCAGGGGTGCCCTTTTAGCTCGGAAACGTTTCCTGACCGTTGATTGGTTGGACAAGATAATTCTAACCAATCAGCGATCAGGAAACTTTTCCGAGCTAAAAGGGCACCGCTGCGAGTCAGTGCAAATGCGCCTCAGTACAAAAAATTGAGTATAGATCATTGTCATTTCAAATAGGTCAGACAATTGAAATCTATTTTGGGATATTAGAAAGTATATATAATCTCATCCTTGCCCTAAGCAAAGATTAGGCAGTAATTGTTCAGTGGCCACTTTTCTCTTGGTAAGGGTAGAAGAGACTCTTTAGCTATGGTAAGCAGCTCTTCTAGGAGAAGGATACTCCAAAATCAAACCATTGTTCTCTAGTCTTGGGTAGTACCACAACCTCTGTACCATAGTCTTCCACTATCTTGGGATAGAGTTCTCTTGCTTGAGGGTACACTCGAGCACACTATTCTATCTTAATTCTCTTACTCTTGTTTTGTTAAAGTGTTTATAGTTTTTTATATAGGAGTTATTTATTTTAACATTGTTACTCTTCTTAAAATATTCTATTTTCCTGTTTTGCTTTCCTCACTGGGCTATTTTCCCTGTTGGAGCCTCTGGGCTTATAGCATCCTGCTTTTCCAACTAGGGTTCTAGCTTAGCTAGTAATAATGATAACAATAATAATAATAATAATATGACGGTGGAACTAGAATTGTAATAAAAAAACCGCCGAGGTAATATCACAGTAGATTTTATCTTTAAAGCTACGTTTAATAGCGATCTCATTCCATGTAAAAAATAGTTGTAAAGGATTAAATGGGACTTAGATAGTAGCAGCAAACTGAAGAATTCCATGCATTTCACTCGAGCGATATCTTGATTTTTTAATCTTTCTCTTGTGGAAAGAAGAGAGCTGGCAAATTCCCTCCTCTCCAAGTTAACGCCTAATGGCAATAGCGATACGTTAAAAAAAAAATAACGGTCGATTTGCATAATACACGAAAGCCCCGTTGGCTTTGCCAAATAGCTTCTGCGTGTTTAATCCTTACCAGTTTACCCTCGGCATTTTCATTTGACTTTTCTTTAATGTGGACGTGTTAGGTTATGCATCCCGTGAGAGTTCTAATGGGTGGAGTAGCTGGGAATTTGAAGGAGGGGAGAGGCAAAGAGAATATTGTAAATTCTCTATAATAATGGTGGCATAAATGAAAGAATAAGAAATATGCCAGTTAATCATATATATATTTTTTTTACGGCAATTTCCTTTTTATTCGTTGTTCTTCTTGCGATGTCAGAGCAGAGTATATATATATATATATATATATATATATATATATATATATATATATATATATATATATATATATATATATATATATATTGGTTTTCATAAATTTCTCTGCTACGAGTGATTATTTTGAGCATAGTTTTCTTTAAAACACACTTAGAATACATGGAAATGGTAACATAGACACATTATATATATATATATATATATATATATATACATACATACATACATACATGTACGTGTACGTGTACGTAGAATAAGACAGAATAGTGTGCCCGAGTGTACCCTCAAGCAAGAGAACTCCAACACAAGACAAT
>NC_090748.1:1973162-1975662 GCF_036898095.1 Palaemon carinicauda | reverse complement strand
TATATATATATATATATATATATACATATACACATATATTTAATATATAATTTATATGCATACATACATACACTATAACAACAACAACAACAAATGTAGCCTTTCCTAGTCCACTGGGCTTTAGCCATTTTATCACCACGCTCGTCATTGCTGATTGGTGATGGTGGGAGACTCAAGTCTTGACTCTTTTTGTATTAGCCGCTTCAGTCTTTAATTGATTGTAAGCCATTCCAAACGCTAGCTGTCTTCACCTGACTAATAAGAACCTTTTGTATTTGAAAAAATTAACATAAACAACCAATGTAGCCTATATATATGTGTTTGGAATTCTCTCTCTCTCTCTCTCTCTCTCTCTCTCTCTCTCTCTCTCTCTCTCTCTCTCTCTCTCTCTCTCTCTTTAATTAGATATTTTGCAATGCAAGTTGTTTTTTATCTTAAAATCGCTTGAATTGTGAGCCGCAAACACGTGATGTAATTAGGTCAATTTCAAAGGACTCCGCAATCGATACCTTGCTTATACCCCTTCCTATTCCCCTACCCTTCCCCTCTCCTACCTTGCCCCTCTCCTACCCTTCCCCTCTCAACTTCCCCCTTTCCCTATTTCATTCCTCCACCCAAAAGAAAACAGCTGTGATAAAAAAGAACAAGTTTCCTTCGTGTCGTAAATACCAGGAACTTCCTTCAAAAGGGGCCGAAGACAATTATAGAATCCGCTGTTCGAGGACCTCAGAGGAGTCAAAACTAAGTAGGCGATTGGAATTTCTCGCGAGAATGCTCATTGGGGACTTTCATTTTTTGTTTTCCTTTGATGTAATAATAGTAGAGTGACCGTCGGAGTTATCTGAAGACGGATTTACACGGTCGAATAGTTTGTCGAACGCTGTTCGACAGACAAGTGTTTTGAAGTGATGTTCGAATTTCTGAATGGGGTATTTGGTTGTCGAACATGTTCGTCGAAAAAAGTCTGTTCTCGCCTTATTTTTGTGGGCGGGGCTTAATTGTCCACAGACCTTAAGTGGGGTTTACACGGTTGAACGGTTCGTCGAACCCGGTTGTCGAACTTACTTGGCAAACGGTTCGAAGAGGTGGATTCATCCACAAATGCACAAGGTTTGTGAGCAATGAAGCCCCGCCCACAAAATTTGGGCAAAAACAGACTTTCTTCGAACCGTTCGATGAACGTGTTCGACAACCAAATACCCTGTTTACACGTTCGACACTTGTCTGTCGAACCGCGTTCGACGAACCTTTCGACCGTGTAAACCTGCCTTTATGCATTTGTGACTGACTCTAGCTTTTCAAACCGTTTTACAAAGCAGGTTCGACAACCGGGTTCGACGAACAGTTCGACCGTAAAAACCCCGTGGTCGAACCGTTCGACGTTGTAAAACCCGTGTTCGAACCGTTCGATGGTGTAAACCCCGTGTTCGAACCGTTCGACGGCGTAAACTCCGTGTTCGAACCGTTCGACCGTGTATAACCCGTGTTCGAACCGTTCGACCGTGTATACCCCGTGTTCGAACCGTTCGATCGTTTAAACCCCGCTCTAATGAGAGGTCATTTCCTGACCTTAGACTAAAAAAAGGAAAATTCGAACATTCCGACGGGCAGGGTCGAAGCCGAAGTGTTGTGCCAAAGAATTCTGGGAGCGATGGTTGGTGCATTGTACTTAAATCTTTTGGTAATGTTTGTTCCCTGATTGCTTCTTCTTCTTCTTCTTCTTCTGCCATTGTTGTGTACCCCTTCTTCGGTGCTGTACAGTTAGAATGGCTTTAATGGTAAACATTAATACTCTTTATTATGAGTCTTTCTTCTCTCTTTATGATGGTTTTGTTTTTGAAGTTTAAATACTGTATGTATATAAGGATATGAATATATGCAGTGTAGATATATATATTTAATGTATATACATATATGTGTATGTGTATATATATATATATATATATATATATATATATATATATATATACTGTATATATATATTTAATGTATATATATATATAGATATATAATATATATATATATATATATATATATATATATATGTATATATATGTGCATATATATGTATATATATACATATATATACATATATATATACATATACATACATATATATATATATATATATATATATATATATATATATATATATGTCATTTAGATTTTGCAGTTGTATTGAATTCAATTTCAGTAATAATATACAGCAAATAAGCACAAACCCACTGGATTTACATTCACACTGATAAAAGGATAATAGTAGCCATGAAAAATGGTTAGATGCTCTCAGCCCTTATTTAGACTGTTAATGCTACCCGCATCTGCAACTTACTGGGGAGAGAGAGAGAGAGAGAGAGAGAGAGAGAGAGAGAGAGAGAGAGAGAGAGAGAGACTTCACCATCCCATTCTGTTTTTATAAACTCTTGCAAGACGAATGAGCTGTCCGTCTTTTGGAACCTTCCCCTTTTACTAACATTACTTTACTGTTGCAGTTTCTTCT
>NC_090748.1:1956187-1961187 GCF_036898095.1 Palaemon carinicauda | reverse complement strand
AGTTTTCATAATTTATATAGGAAATATTTATTTAAATGTCATTGTTCTTAAAATATATTATTTTTCCTTGTTTCCTTTCCTCACTGGGCTATTTTTCCTGTTGGGGCCCCCTGGGCTTATAGCATCCTGCTTTTCCAACTAGGGTTGTAGCTTAGCAAGTAATAATAATAATAATAATAATAATAAAGGAGATCAGTGAAACGATAAGTAAAAGCTATAAAAGACGAATAGGAAGGAAAGGGTTCAATATCTAAGAATTGAAAAAAAAAAAAAAATTATTTTTGGTAAAGGGGAACGATGCTGTGTATTTGGTTCCTTTGTGCTCCTTTTGTTTGTGTGGATACAGTATACTGGCTAATTACTTGTAAGTTTCTGCACATGGAGTTCAACCCGTATTTAGTATGTAAATTGGTTAAAGTATTTATCTGGAGTCTACCACCATCAACGGAAACTTGCTAGTGTGAAATTTATAGATGCATGATGGTGAAATCTGCTACAGACTCATATGTCTTACTTTGATACATAGTAAAGATTACACACACACACACACACACACACACATATATATATATATATATATATATATATATATATATATATATGTGTGTGTGTGTGTGTGTATGTGTATATATATACATACTTACATACATACATACATACATACTGTAATACATATATATATTTATATATATATATATATATATATATATATATATATATGTGTGTGTGTGTGTGTGTGTGTATGACTACTATGCTTTTTTAGTTTATATGTGAATACACATTACAAATAAAAAAACATGAGAATTTGGACTGAAATATGTTATTATGCTCAATGAATTTTGTTTGAAAAAAAAGTGCTCTTATGTATTTGTCCAATAAAAAACCCACAAACCCAGTCTATTCACTTGAACCCGCATCTGCACATGCATTTACATCTTCCTCGTCCTTTTTAAAGGTTAAACAACAATAAGCCCTTTTGATAGGCGAATGGTGTGACGTGATACTCGTGCTCAACTAATATGAGAGTTGAGATATCGTACTGGAAACCGATAACACAACAATTTAGTGCAATTGCAACTTGTGATTTTCTTTGTGTTTCTTTTCATTCTTATTTTTGCTGTGTTGATTCTCCTTGCGCACACGATTCTTCTGTGCATTTGCAGGTTTGCATTGTGTTTCATTCCCTGTAATTGTGTTTTTAGTTTCCGGTCTTTGTTTGATGATCTGCATAATAATGGGGTATTCTCTCTCTCTCTCTCTCTCTCTCTCTCTCTCTCTCTCTCTCTCTCTCTCTCTCTCTATATATATATATATATATATATATATATATATATATATATATATATATCATCATCTACTCCTCCTCCTACGCCTTTTGACACAAAGGGCCTCGGTTAGATTTCGCCAGTCGTCTCTCTCTTGAGCTTTTAAATCAATACTTCTCCATTCATCGCCTCATACTTCACGCTTCATAGTCCTCAGCCATGTAGGCCTTCGTCTTCCAACTCTTCTAGTGCCTTGTGGAGCCCAGTTAAACGTTTGGTGATCTAATCTCTCTTTGGGAGTGGGAAGGGCATGCTCAAACCATCTCCATCTACCCCTCATCATTATCTCATCAACATATGGCAATTGAGTAATCTTTCTTATAGTTTAATTTTTAATCATATATATATATATATATATATATATATATATATATATATATATATATATGTATACATTATATATACACATATATATATATTATATACATATATAATATATATATATATATATATATATATATATATATATATATATATATATACTGTATATATATATATATACATATATATATATATATATATATATATATATATATATATATATATTTATCTTTCCGGTCACGTCAGCTCTTTCCGTCCCTCGGGTAAGGAGGAGAGGGAAAAGTCATACACTAGTGAAATGGGTGTTGCGTATGCGTGCATATCTATCTAAATATTTATCCGCCATTATTGACGGGTCACGTAAACTAGTAATTGATAATAAGTATTACTGTCTTGTATTTATATCATGTCTCATCTGTATCGATGCTAACTTTAAAAGTTCGTAAGTTCAAACTTACAACAAATATTTTTATGTTGAACAGGCTGACGTAGCTCCCCTTTTATAGTTTGTATGTGAAATATATGTTTTGATGTTCGTACTGTGTTAAAATATTTTATTGTTAATTATTTCTCATATCGTTTATTTATTTTCTTATTTTATTTCCTCACTGGGCTCTTTTCCCCTTTTGGAGCCCTTGGGCTTATAGCATCTTGCCTTTCCAACTAGGGTTGTAGCTAAGCTAATAATAATAATAATAATAATAATAATAATAATATTAATTTATTCTAATTTCAAGGAATTTATACAATAGTTTAGCGTTTTGCATATTTATCAGAATATATTTAAACTATCTTTAGCCCAGCGCAAATTATTAATGATATCTTCTAAATGATGCGAGTTGCTAAATATATTTTTTTTTTCCATCATTTGTGGAGTAATTTATTCCTAGAAGCAAATTAACGAGAGAGGGGGTGACGGCAGGGAAACTAAATTAAGTGTTTGATGCTCCGATGAACTAATTAATTGGATTTTGTAGCTGAAAACGGCAGCTTGCAACGAACAGAAACTCGGTAAAAAAAAAAAAAAAAGAATTGAAGAAGGTGAAATTTTTTAATGAATATTATTTACAGTGACAAAAGACATTCGACTTACGAACAACTTTCAAGATGTTTGTAAGTCGAGTTGTGTTATATTTTGGCATAGGGTACAGTTAAAAATTTACCGTAAAAAAACTGTACAAAAACCTAGAATAAATGTTGCCATGCATTGGTTGTTTAAAAAATTGAAATATTGACGTTAAGGAGTCATATTAAGGTCATCAATCCGTAAAAGATAATAATAAAGTAGGCTAAAATTACGGTCGTCTGTATTTTACTGAAATACGGCTAAGAACAATTTTTTTTTTCCTTCTAGCGTAGGCCTAACCATACCCCCATGTGTACGATTACCAGCTACAAAGTTCAACAAATATCGGGTAATTGTAAATGTCATTTTGCTTACTGTAAAATAGAATATAATCTTGTTTTATAACTTTTGATATGATATCTAAGATTTATAATTTCATTGTTCTCTAGTCATGGGTAGTGCCATAGTCTCTGTACCATGGTCTTCCACTGTCTTGAGTTAGAGTCCTCTTTCTTGAGGGTGCACTCGGGCACACTATTCTATTTTGTTTCTCTTCCTCTTGTTATTTTGAAGTTTTTATCCTCTTGTTATTTTCAAGTTTTTATTGTTTATATATGAAAGATTTATTCTGATGTTATTATTGTTCTTAAATTTCTCTTGTAGTTTTTCCCTCGTTTCCTTTCCTCACTGAGGTATTTTTCACCGTTGGAGCTCTTGGGCTTATAGCATCCAGCTTTTCCAACTAGGGTTGTAGCTTAGCAAGTAATAATAATAATAATAATAATAATAATAATGATAATACTAATGATAATGATCATGATAATGATGATAATGATAATGATAACAATAATAACAATGATAATAATAATAACAATAATAATAATAACAATGATAACAATAATAACAATAACAATAATAATAATAACAATAACTAAAACAATAACAATAGAAATAATAATAATAATAATAATAATAATAATAATGATAATAATAATTTGTGTTTCTATCACCGAATTTTTGTAAGTTGATGTTCTGTAATTTATGCTTCCTTATTTTGTGTATAGGTAGCGGAGAATAAATACCTTTAAAATAAAAATGTATTCCTTGGAGATTTAAAAAGATCAAAACTTTCTCTAGTTTGTAGCTGGGTCGTTTCCTGCCGCGAAGTTCTAAAAGTTTTGTAACTGTGTTTACCTTCGCTCGCCTGGGTTGAATTCTAGATGCAAACCCCCTCCCCCCCCCCCTTTTTTTTTTCTTTTTTTCTCCATCACGAATATCAAGAAGATTTGGTGCTGTTTTGGTATGCGATCTCATTTATGGCGTGATCTCATGAATCATTCTTTTGCTTTGGTATGCCATCTCAATATTTTTGATAGGTAAGAAACCACAAGAATAATAGATAATATAATGATTTTTGCTTCGCCGTGCGCTCGCTTCGCTCGCAAAAAAGATAAGAATTTACATTGATTGAAATCACCTGTGCTTGTGATATATATTCATTTAAAATAACCACGTGTTGCAAACTCACGATTCAGCTATCATGGTGGAGATGGGTTTATTTCAAGTGTATGAACAGATTCCTGAATTCGACAGGAATATGTACGGGGACTTGTCATAAGCTTTTTATCTCTCTTGATAGCTCAGTCGGTAGTCTCTGCGGGCATGGTTTCCAGCCGAACAGGTGGGGGTTCGAATCTCTACCCGGCCAAAAGCTGTTACCATAAAATCAAGCTCCGTATGTACTGGTGAGCGGTAATGTTGAACTGCGCACGCTAACATCATTGACTGATTATGATTTCTTATATAATCATTCCCGGAATATATATATATACTCTTAAAGAAAATCTAGTGGTTCTTGCTTCGCCGTGAAGTGAAGTGAGATCGCTACTATCAGGTGAGATCGCATACCAAAGCAAAAGCCACAACTTTCAGATTGCATACCAAAACAGCACTAAAGATTAATCTGTTAGTTTATGTTGCCGAATGATTCACAGTTCCTGGGAATGCCTGTGGATATTGATTTTGCGTAATGGGTGTTCCTCTTTGTGCTATTGAATAAGGGAACACTGAGAGACGGATAAAGACTTTGTTGTTAGGTAACAGTGGCTGGAAGAACAAAAAGGGAACGGGAAATGAGGGGAAAGAAGAGCTTGGTTTAACTTCAAGGTGAAGAAATACCTAAGAAGACCTTGGTTTAACTTTGAGGTAAAGAAGTACCCAAAAAGACCTTGGTTTAACTTTGAGGTAAAGAAGTACCCAAAAAGACCTTGGTTTAACTTTGAGGTAAA
>NC_090748.1:1948687-1951187 GCF_036898095.1 Palaemon carinicauda | reverse complement strand
AATCAATCTTATAAAAACAGTTATATAAAACATATAAATACATTTCTTTCCTTTTGAATTAAATCAGTTGGTGTGGGATCTTATTTAAAAGATCTAGAACTAAAATACTGGCCATTTATTTAGAAGATTTATAACTAAAATACTGACCATTTATTTAGAAGATTTAGAACTAAAATACTGGCCATTTCTTTAAAATATTTTGAACTAAAATGCTGACCATTTATTTGGAAAATTTGTACCTAAAATACTGACCATTTATTTAAAAGATTTAGAACTAAAATACTGGCCATTTATTTGGAAAATTTATACCTGGAATACTGTCCATTTCTTTAAAAGTTTTAGAACTAAAATACTGGCCATTTCTTTAAGAAAAATTTGAACTAAAATACTGGCCATTTATTTGGAAAATTTATACCTAGAATACTGACCATTTCTTTAAAAGATTTAGAACTAAAATACTGGCCATTTCTTTAAAAAAATTTGAATTAAAATACTGGCCATTTATTTGGAAAATTTGTACCTAAAATACGGACCATTTATTTACAAGATTTAGAACTAAAATACTGGCCATACGCCTTTCGAAATTAGCATGCCATTGATAAAGTCGTGTTTTAAAGATACTCATATTGACATCTCACAGTTAGTTCCTTATGAAAACGAAGATCGATGTGATGTCTCAGTGTCGCGTCGTGTGCGCATGTGTAAAGACTGGCACGCAGTCTAGCTCTTGTTCGGAGAGAGAGAGTTGAAGTGCCGCCCGGGACTCAACTCTTACGCCAGGCCACATTGCCAGACTAACTGTAGCTAGGCGTCAGTGCGGTCTTAGACCTCGATGGAGGAAGATGGTTTGACAGAGGAGTAGAGACTGAGAATAAATAAGAGAATTAGGGGACCTATTTCAACTTAGCTTCCTTATCTTCAGTAAGAAGTCATTAGCACTCCATTGCGTATCGAAGGATATAAGGCAAATTGATATTGTGACATTTCATCACAACGAACTAGATTTACAATAAAAGAGATTTTTGCACCGATAATTAAACTCCTGCATAATTTTTTCTATAGTCTAAAGGGGAAGGTACAAGTTCTGAGACTTTAGATAAAAAATAATTGTAGTAGCCTCTAAAATATAAAAAGAATTGTAATGAATATTGCGATAAAACGCAAATAACATGCAAGGTTAGTATTCGTTTCTATAAAACGTCTATCCCTCATCCTGCGTAGATTTGTTGAGGGTAAACGTGCTAATGATAAGTTAGTGTGAGGTGGGGTAGATACACAATGCGTATTTAAATATGTTTCTATATCAAATCTGATATTTTTTCAATGTTAATATAAAGTTTCCTGATATTAATTTAATTTTCCGGTTATGCTGAAATTATATGGAGAAATATATATAGAATTAATTACTCGGTTATATGATACCTTAGCCTTTAAAGGTTCAAAGGCCACTCATGAATGGCAGAAGCAAGGGACAATGACATTGCCCTATCGAGCAGGACAATTCCCTAGAGACTGACTATACATACATATGATCAGCTCCCCAGCCCCTTTCCACCCAAGCTAGGACCAAGGAGGATCAGGCACCATGGCTGCTGATGACTCAGCAGATAGACCTATAGGCTTCCCCAAACCCCGCATCCTTAGTTCACAAAGCTGGTGAGGTTGCAACAACCAAAGGAACTTAATTCTAATAGCCAGGCCTTCTCCATCATGAGGCTCACAATACTACACAGTATTCTAGAAGTTTTATTCCAGCTGTTACCAAGTTGTGGAATGATCTTCCTAATCGGGTAGTTGAATCAGCAAAACTTCAAAAGTACAAAGATGGAGCAAATGTTTTTATGTTGAACAGGCTGACATGAGTCTTTTTATAGTTTATATATAACATATCTGTTTTTGACGTTGTTAATAGTTTATATAGGACATATCTGTTTTGGCGTTGTTACTGTTTTTAGAATGATTTATTGTTAATTTATTCTCATCATTTATTTATTAACTTATTTTCTTTCCTCACTGGGCTATTTTTCCCTATTGGAGCCCTTGGGCATAAATTATAGCATTGTGCTTTTCCAACTAGAGTTGTAGCTTGGCTAATAATAATAATGATAATAATAATAATAATTTAGTGGGACTCGAACTCCTGTCAGGCGTTCACCAGTCAGGGACGTTATCAGATGGGCCACCACAACCCTTTGCCATTCGTTGTTTACATGCGAAATCAAGATATCTTTAATGTGGTTTGTGCGTAAATGAGTGTTCATCTTACAGTAACTGTCGACTTCAACTTATAACTTTAGCTATTAAAGTCAGGGTGTTCTGACAGCTATCTTCCATATCAATATTAGTTGCTTAAAGTTGGAACTTGTGTATATATGTACAGTATGTGAATAGATATGTATGTATGTATGTATATATATATATATATATATATATATATATATATATATATATATATATATATATATACACAGTATATATATATGCATAAATATATGTATAT
>NC_090748.1:1918687-1946187 GCF_036898095.1 Palaemon carinicauda | reverse complement strand
AACATCTGGGTTAATTTGTTTCCTCGTTTGCGTGAATGTTTGTTAGTATTCATCATCATCTCCTCCTACGCCAATTGACGCAAAGGGCCTCGGTTAGATTTCTCCAGTCCTCTCTATCCTGAGATTTTAATTCAATACTTCTCCATTCATTAACTCCAACTTCATGCTTTATAGTCCTCAGCCATGTAGGTCTGGGTCTTCCAACTCTTATAGTACCTTGTGGAGTCCAGTTGAACGTTTGGTGAATTAATCTCTGTTGGGGAGTGCGAAGAGCATCCCCAAACCATCTCCATCTACCCCTCACCATGATCTCATCCACATATGGCACTCAAGTAATCTCTCTTACAGTTTCAATTCTAATCCTTTCCTGCCATTTAACTCCCAATATTTTTCTGTGTTAGCAATACTATTATTTTTTTTTTTTTAATTAAGAAAAAATATCGCATTTGCTAATAAGTTAGCAGCTTTTGGGCAGATAGGAATGTAACGTGGCATTGACGTAAGTTAGCGGTTTATCACCCGTAAATTCAAAGGGTCTTGAACTGTGTTGAAACAATTAACCACGAGTGGGATAGCAATCTGATTTCACTGGAGCCCAATCATACAAAACCTGAAGTTTTTCTTTCATTGAATTACTATTTTATGTTATTATGTGTAGGATTTAAAAGTAGTTTAGATTTGATTTGTATGTGTCATCACTACAGAAAGGATAGGATATTAAAAATAGTTTAGATTTAATGTGTGTATCATCACTACAGAAAGGATAGGATATTGCAAATATATTTCATTTGTCTGTGTCATCACTACAGAAAGGATAACATATTAAAGATAGTTTAGATTTAATATGTGTATCATCACTACAGAAAGGATAGGATATTGCAAATATATTTCATTTGTCTGTGTCATCACTACAGAAAGGATAACATATTAAAGATAGTTTAGATTTAATATTTGTATCATCACTACAGAAAGGATAGGATATTAAAAGTAGTTTAGATTTAATCTGTCTGTGTCATCACTACGGAAAGGATAGGATATTGCAAATATATTTCATTTGTCTGTGTCATCACTCTACAGAAAGGATAGGATATTACAAATGTCAATCAATAAGATCATTCACTCTGCAAATATAAAGAAAGCAACCAACCACTCCTCTGTGCCTTCCATCCATTGGTGTATTATGAAAGAGACTGTTTCTAATCGCCACCACATACTTGAAGGTTTCTCATTAAATGTTTCTCCCACGCGATTTGGAGTATGTTGAAACTTGCAGGATTTCATGCACTGTTTGCAACAGATAATGAGCAGGTTTTGCATCCCCATTGAACTATGCCTTCTCGCGCTATTATTACCTTTTTTAATGTAAGATTTTTATAATGGGCTGCCATAATGGAGTGGAGGGGCCTATGTTCTTATTTATTTTGTTTATTGTTAATGCCAGTAAGAAGTTAGGTATGAGGCACATTTGTACTCTTACAGTAATTTAACTGCCAATTAAATAGCTTCAATACCTTAGCTACCAATGAGATAGCTTTAATAGTCAGTACCTTAACTGTCAATTGAATAGCTTCAGTACCTTAGCTACCAATGAGATAGCTTTAATTGTACCTTAACTGTCAATTGAATAGCTTCAGTACCTTAACTGCCAATAAGATAGCTTTAATAGTGAGTACCTTAACTGCCAATTAAATAGCTTCAGTACCTTAACTACCAGTGAGATAGCTTTAATAGAGAGTACCTTAACTGTCAATTAAATAGTCTCAGTACCTTAACTACCAATTAGATAGCGTTAATAGTCAGTACCTTAACTACCAATTAGATAGCCTTAATAGTCAATACCTTAACTGTCAATTAAATAGCTTCAGTACCTTAACTACCAATGAGATAGTTTTAATAGTCAGTACTTTAACTGTCAATTTAATAGCTTCAGTGCCTTAACTACTAATTAGATAGCTTTAATAGTCAGTACTTTAACTGCCAATTACATAGCTTCAGTACCTTAACTACCAATTAGATAGCTTTAATAGTCAGTACCTTAACTGACAATTAGATAGCTTCATTAGTGGTATAATTTTCATGTTAATTTGTGATATCAGCTATATTTCCTAGCATTGCTAAGCTACAATCCTTTTTAGAAAAGCAGGATGCTATAAGCCCAGGGGCTCCAACAGGGAAATTGGCCAGTGAGAAAAGGAAACCAGGAAAAATAGAATATTTTAAGAACAGTAACATTAAAATAAATATTTCCTATATAATCTATAAAAACTTAAGAAAACAAGGGGAAGAAAAATAAGATAGAATAGTGTGCCCGAGTGTACCCTCAAGCAAGAGAACTCTAATCCAAGACAGTGGAAGACCATGGTACAGAGGCAATGACACTACCCAAGACAAGAAAACAATGGTTTGATTTTTGAGTGTCCTTACCATATCTAAGAGCCTCTTCTACCCTCACCAAGAGGGAAGTAGCCACTGAATAATTACAGTTCGGTATTAAGTGATATGCAAAAACTGAAGTTGTACTTTCTTGGCTGAGGTAAAAAAGTACCGATGATGAGATCAATTTATCTCTATTGATTTAATAGAAAATAAAGGTTTTGTTAAAGACTTCCTGGGCCATATTATGATTTTTTCTTGACTTGTGAAGGTAAAAACTAGAGAGGAGAATTGAAGGCTTTCCAATATACATTGTATTGCACTATCCTTGTAATATCTCAATAACTATATCAAGTCTACTGGCTTTTGTATTAAGTAACCGCTGCTATGATCGACTTACTTTTTACTGGTGTAGACGACGGAAATGAAACCAATTTTATCATTGTTCTTTTATGAATTTAGATTAATTAAAGGATTTGCCATCGGCTTACGTTCAAAGTATTAGAAACTATTTTGATTATTATTTATGATAGGCAGTGATTTAAGTAAATTGATGTTTTTTTTTTTCACGCAATCCAATTAGACCTTTGTTCTATGTGTTAAAATGTTATGTTTAAAACTCCATTTTTTTTTCTAATAAAAAGGAAAACTAAGGTTATACGTTATAATAAATGCCCAATCATATAGTATTTTATTTTAATTGTGAGCCCTTGGGCTTCTAGCATCTTGCTTTTCCAACTAGGGTGGTAGCTTAGCTAATAATAATAATAATAATAATAATAATAATAATCTTCGTGTAAAGGTAACGCGCACTCTGGCCTTCGCTTGCTTGCACATAAACATCCCAATTTCAATTCCATATCTTTTTATCCTGGAGATTCCCTCAGATAACACCCGTGCAAAATCTCTTAATCCTCTATCCATCTCTCATTCATCCTACATCAATCCTACACCAATCCTCCATCTATCCCATCAATCCTCCATCAATACTCCATCCGTCTTCCTTCAATCCTCCATCTATCCCATCAATCCTCCATCCGTCTTCCTTCAGTCCTCCATCAATCCTCCATCATTCATTCACCCATCCTACATCTATCCCATCAATCCTCCATCAATCCTCCATCCGTCTTCCTTCAATCCTCCATCTATCCTCCATCCATACTTCATCCATCCTCCATCAATCCTCCATCAAATCATTCACCCATCCTACATCAATCCTCCATCCATCCCACCTCCATCCTCCACCCATCCTCTCTCCCACTCGCGTTCTTACCACGTCTCCCACGGGCGCATCTCCCGCCATTGTACACAAGCACGCCCTCTCCATCCTCATTAGAAAACCCGTTTCCTGAATAACGCTTCTTTGTTGTCAAAAGAAAACGCTCCTACGCCCGGGATGCTTGGCAAGCAGGTCATGGGTGGCGTCATGTTACCGGGAGGCGGGAAAAAGGGGCTGAGGAGATGCAACCGGCAGCATCCAGGGAGGATCTGCGAGATCCAATTTACCTGTCTTTGTTCCACGGAGAGCTTACGTAAAGGCTCTTGGAGTGCAGTGCTGTGCCACGATTATGTTTTTTTCCTTCTCGTTTTCTTCCCTCACGATTATATTTTGTTCCTTCTCGTTTTCTTCCCTCACAATTATATTCTTTTCTTTCCTCTCAATTATATTTTTTCCTTCTCGTTTTCTTCCCTCACGATTATATTTTTCCTCTCGTTTTCTTCCCTCACGATTATATTTTTCCTCTCGTTTTCTTCCCTCACGATTATATTTTTTCCCTTTTCGTTTTCTTCCCTCATGATTATATTTTTTTTCGTTTCATTTTCTTCCCTCACGATTATATTTTATATTCTCTCACGATTAGATTTTTCCTTCTCGTTTTCTTCCCTCACAATTATATTTTTCCTTTTCGTTTTCTTCCCTCACGATTATGTTTTTCCTTCTCGTTTCCTTCCCTCACGATTATATTTTTTCCTTCTCGTTTTCTTCTCATGATTTCATTTTTTTCTTCTCGTTTTCTTCCCTCACGATTATATTTTTTCCTTCTCGTTTTCTTCTCTCTTGTTTATATTTTTTCCTTCTTGTTTTCTTCCCTCAGGATTATATTTTTCTTTCTCGTTTCCTTCCCTCACCATTATTTTTTTCCTTCTCGTTTTCTTCTCTCACGATTATATTTTTTCCTTCTTGTTTTCTTCCCTCAAGATTATATTTTTTCCTTCTTGTTTTCTTCCCTCACGATTATATTTTTTCCTTTTCGTTTTCTTCCCTCACGATTTTATTTTTTTTTTCTCGTTTTCTTATCTCACAATTATATTTTTTCCTTCTCGTTTTCTTCCCTCACGATTATATTTTCCCTTCTCATTTTCTTCCCTCACGATTATATTTTATCCTTCTCGTTTTCTTCCCTCAGGATTATGTTTTTCCTTCTCGTTTCGTTTCCTCACGATTGTATTTTTCCTTCTCGTTTTCTTCCCTCACGATTATATTTTCTCCTCGTTTTCTTCCCTCACAATTATATTTTTTCCTTCTCGTTTTCTTCCCTCACGATTTTATTTTTCCTTCTCGTTTTCTTACCTCACAATTATATTTTTTCCTTCTCGTTTTCTTCCCTCACGATTATATTTTTCCTTCTCGTTTTCATCCCTCACGATTATATTTTCTCCTCGTTTTCTTCCCTCACGATTATGTTTTTCCTTCTCGTTTCGTTCCCTCACGATTATATTTTTCCTTCTCGTTTTCTTCCCTCACGATTATTTTTTTCTTTCTAGTTTTCGTCCTTTTTTGTTAAATTTCATTACACTGGAACTCCGTTCCATTGCTTCCTTGTTCTTTAGGAATACGAGATTTTTGTGAAAGGTTCATGTTTACCTGTATATGTCTTTGTGGGGGAGTTTTAAGTAGTTCTTCTGCGTTGGGTGTGCTTTTGAACTTGTTTTCGCTCTTAATAAAAAAGTATGTTCTCTCTCTCTCTCTCTCTCTCTCTCTCTCTCTCTCTCTCTCTCTCTCTCTCTCTCTCTCTCTCTCTCTCTCTCTCTCTCTGGCAAATCAGTGTTTTGCGTGTTACAATTATCCATAATTACTCTGCGCCAGTCGGACGTTGTGTAATTTGCATGCCACTTAATGCTGTTATATGATTTAGAAGGGAATGCATATTTGAGAGAGCGAGTTAGTGATATATATATATATATATATATATATATATATATATATATATATATATATATATATGTATATATATATATATTAATATATATATTTATGTATATATATATATAAATATATATATATATATGTATATATATAAATATATATATATATATATATATATATATATATATATATAAATATATGTATATATATTATTTATTTATTTATATATTCATATTACTGTATATATATATATATATATATATTATATATATATATATATATATTTGTTTTTTTCATATATATATGTATATATATATGTATATATATATGTATGTATATATTTATTTATTTATATATTCATATATATATGTATATTATATATATTATATATATACTGTATATATACAGTATACACACACATATATATGTAGATTAATAGATAAGTAGATATATACTGTATATATATATATATATATATATATATATATATATATATATATATATATATATATATATATATATATATATGTATATATATGTGTGTTATACTGTATATATATATACATATACATATGTATATGTATATGTATAAATATGCATATGTATATGTATAAATATTTATATATATATATATATATATATATATATATATATGTATATATTTATGCATATATATATATATATATATATATATATATATATATATAAATGTGTATGTGTGTATTTATATACTGTTTATATATATACATACATATGTAAACGCGCATATATATATATATATATATATATATATATATATATATATCAATATATATATATGAGTTAGTGTGTATATATTTGTATAATGTATATTATATATGTATATTGTAGGTGTATTTCCATATATATATATATATATATGAGAGAGAGAGAGAGAGAGAGAGAGAGAGAGAGAGAGAGAGAGATAGAGAGAGAGAGAGAGCCTTGGGTAGTACAATAGCCTCTGTACCACGTTCTTCTGCTGTCTTGGTGTAGAGTTCTCTTGCTTGAGGGTACACTCGGGCTCACTGTTCTATTGAATTTCCCAGTCTAAGGATAGTGTAAGATGTCCTTTACACGAGTTTGATGTTTTTTACGTTGTATTATTGCTACTCTATATTTCCATAGGTTTGTTTGACTTATTATTATTATTATTATTATTATTATTATTATTATTATTATTATTATTATTATTATTATTACTTGCTAAGCTAAAGCCCTAGTTGGAAAAACAGGTTGCTATAAGCCCAGGGGCTCCAACAGGGAAAATAGCTCAGTGAGGAAAGTAAAAAAAAATATTTTAAGAAAAGTAACAACAATAAATATCTCCTATATAAACTATAAAAACTTTAACAAAACAAGAAGAAGAGAAATAAGATAGGAGAGTATGCTCGAGTGTACCCTCAAGCAAGAGAACTCTAACCCAAGACAGTGGAAGACCATGGTAGAGAGGCTATGGCACTACCCAAGACTAAGAGAACAATGGTTTGATTTTGGGGTGTCCTCCTAGAAGAGCTGTTTACCATATCTAAAGAGTCTCTTCTACCCTTACCAAGAGGAAAGTGGCCACTGAACAATTACAGTGCAGTAACCCCTTGAGTGAAGAAGAATTTTTTGGTAATATGACAAATTCGTAGATAATTTGTATATTTCCTAACTATACAAACCTTAGCTATTTAATAGGGGTACCACCTTCGGCGCAGCTGAAACGACAAGCCACCATGTTAAGGTCTTTGTTGATGTGACTTAAGATCAAAACAAAAATATAACTATTAATAGAATTGAAAATGACAAATTTTTAATCAGTCCATAGGAGACATTGCAACGTCTTCGTGCATTCAGCTGCACGCCCTCGCACGTTTATCGCTGCAACCTCACCATCCTTGTGAGCTAAGGATAGGGTGGGTTTGGGGGAACCTATAGGTCTTTCTGCTGAGTCATCAGCAGCAATTGCCTGGCCCTCCTTGGTTCTAGCTTGGGTGGAGTGAGGGCTATGGTCAGTCTCTATGCCGTTGTCCTACTCATAGGGCAATGTCACTGTCCCTTGCTCCTGCCATTCATGAGCGACCTTTAAACTTTTAATATTACCGGTATCAAGAGACGATAGATAAAAGCGTTGTTTACTATACATGCTTTCATACCAGATGCAAATTGGAGGCTGGCGAGATAGCAGTCTCGTTTATAGTTTAGTTTACTCGGGGTCCTTTACTGTCTGGGCTTTGTTATGTTGATTTCCAAGTGTAACTACTCCCTGTGAATCCTCTGTTTGCATTGATGATATACAGTGCAGTGCTTATCTGTGCTGATACATCTTATTTTTACCTCTATTCACAGTGGTAAGACATTGCTGCATAAGGGAAACAGGATTTTGAAGTAATAACAATAATAGTGGTAATAAAAGATTGGGTGCTTTGTTAGTTTGGATATATGCTTACAGTATATCCCACGCTTATGTTTATTGCTATTTGCATAATCTATTGGAGTCCTGGATTTTGTGTGCATCTCGAAGATTGCAAAATCCTATTGCAGAATAGTTGCAAATGTTGATATCTTAACATAACAATGGAATCAATCTAGATGTTTACAGCATAACATATTTGTAATGGGATGCGTTAATCATAAATAGTAATATCGTCCTTTGATTTGCAGGGTTAATTAAAACAGATTATGAACACAATAGAATATTCATAATATATATGAAATCTCTCACATTTATTCAAATGTTATGCACAAAATCATTACAACAGGCAATGAGTATTTTATGCTCTTATGAACATTAGTATGCGTTTGTACAATCGCCTTTGCGAAAAATTTATCTGTTTATTTAGAATTGAGAATTCATTGGCTAAATAATCAAAGGATAGCCTGATCTCTGTGGTGCGCAATGCCTATCTATGGCAAGTGACCCCTGCCGGTCCATACTGATTCCAGTAAGATCATCCGCCAGGCATCAGGAGTAAAAGCCGAAAAGACGTCTTGTTTATCGCCTTAAACCCAATCCGTCACCCTGCTGCCAGTGACTTCATCGAGATTTAGGGGGGCATTTCCTCCACACCCAAAGTTCTCGTTACTTCACCAGGTTGCTCATCCGCTTGTTTAACCGTTGGCAAACACGGATTGCAAAGATATACCGCCTTTGCGGTAGGCGTAGGAGGAGATGATGATGATGATGTTTAGCAATGAATTATAATAAAAGAAACTTTTGGATAATGGAAGGTGGTAGTCATAATAGTTATAGATAATAAATATAACGTTCAAGTAAGGGGGTAGGGTTATTGGTTAGCTTTCTTGGTTTGAAGGCCACTCATGACTGGCAGGGGCAATGGACAGTGACAGTGCCCTAGAGGCTGACCATATAAACATATGATCCGCGCCCAAGCCTGTTCTACATCAAGCTAAGACCAAGTAGGGCCAGGCAATGGCTGCTGATAACTCAGCAGGTAGACTTATAAGCTCCCACAAACTTCCCATCCTTAGCTCACAAGGATGGCGAGGTTGAAAACACTAATGGAACTATCGAGTTTTATCTTTACTCGAACCCCAGTCTGGCGAGTGCTAGGCAGGGACGCTTCCACTAGGCCATAACGAGCCTTTCTTTAAGGAACGTCGTTTGCATTCGTGTGATAACCGGAAAGTGAAATACTACAAATTTTATTGGACAAGCTTGAGACCGAGTGGTTTCAGCGGCACTAGAAGGGCACTCGGTAGAGAGCAGACCTCCGTCGCGGCAGCTTATTTCTCGACCTTTTGCTCGACCTTGACCTTGACCTTAACATGCGTGGATTTTCATACACTCTAATATGAGCCAATTTTGAAGTCTCTGTGACAAAGATGTCCTAACTTATGGCTGATTACGTGAATTGGACATTTTGCTTGACCGTGACCTTGCCCTTTGATCTTGACCTTACAAAATTTAATCATTTCTAGCTTTTTACATAATAGTTAAAAATTCCTGCAAGTTTCATTACTCTACAATTAAAATTGGGGTTGGGAGGCTGTTCACAAACACACACACACACACACACACACACACACACACACACACACAAACCCACAAAAGCAGGGGCGAAAACATAACCTCCTTCCAGCTTCGTTGGCTGAATTAATAAGTCTTCTCAATTTCTTTGTAATTTTCAGACGTAAATTACTTTTTCATGAACATCAACTTCCGGTTTAAAGACGGTGTTATAACTTTTTATAGAAGTACGCCTAGGTTTTAAAATGACAGTTATTTTAATGAACATTCGTTGTTGATTGGCTATATTGGCTATAAGTTGTGACAAATTTGAAAGTGAGTGACCAATGCGTCTGGTGGAGTTGTAATAGGCGAATTAGTGTTATGAAATCCAATAATGTTGCAAGACTTCAAGAAATAAATTGTTTTGATTTTGAGAGTAATTTTGAAATATAATTTAAAGATAAGAGGAAACTTAGATGTAATATATATATATATATATATATATATATATATATATATATATATTCAAGAGAGAGTAGTTCAGTAAACGTTCAGCTGGGTTCCACAAGGCACTAGAAGAGTTGGAAGACCCAGGCCTACATGGCCATCTCTCTTGAATATATATATATATATATATATATATATATATATATATTACATCTAAGTTTCCTCTCATCTTTAAATTATATTTCAAAATCACTATCAAAATGAAAACAATTTATTGTACTTCATATTATCCTAAATACTACTCTATATTATCCTAAATGCTACTCTATATTATCCTAAATAATACTTTGTATTATCCTAAATAGTACTTTGTATTATCCTAAATAATACTTTGTATTATCCTAAATGCTACGTCATATTATCCTAAATAATACTTTGTATTATCCTAAATAGTACTTTGTATTATCCTAAATAATACTTTGTATTATCCTACATGCTACTTTATATTATCCTAAATGCTACGCCATATTTTCTTAAATGTTACTATATGTTAAGACCAATTATATCTAATAACACTATTTCCAAAAGTGACCTTTTTGGACTTCCTGATTTTCTGTGTGTGTGTGTGTGTGTGTGTGTGTATCCTGGAATCTTTGATATCTGCACCCGAATACAATTTAGACCGACTCACTTGGCCCCTGTGCAGTGTGGAGTCAAACTCAAATGTTATCCTGGTGAATAATGCCCGAAATTTGCCTCTCGCTCTGCGTTGCATATATTTGCATTAACCAGGCAAAAATGAGTAGCGGGTGTATTATTCGGCAGAATCAGCGTTACCAGCAGAAGGAATAAGCCAATCTCGTGCCTGTTTTGTGTAGAAAATTGGATTTTTGTGAAATAGGATTTTCGCGGGCTATTGTGTGAAGAAGATTCGACTTGCTGTTAATGTTGAAAAGCAGGATGCTATAAGCCCAAGGGCCCCAACAGGGGAAAATAGCCCAGTGCGGAAAGGAGATAAAGAAATAGATAAACTATATGAAAAGTAATGAACAAACAAAATAAACTTTTATTAAAAATTACAACGATTGAAAGTTTTAGGCGTGAAATGCTTTAGCAAGAATCATGTTAGAGAACTTTCTTAAAGATGGGCAAAGATCAGTAAAATACTTACAGCTCTAGCAATTATATTATCCTGAAATTACATTTTTTATCATAGATGTTGGACAAAGATCAGCAAAATACATACTGCTCTAGCAATTATGTTATCCAAAAATTACATTTTTTATCATAGATGTTGGACAAAGATCAGCAAAATATTTATTGCTCCAGGAATTATATTTTTCCCAAAAAATCACATTTCCCTACAGATTAATGTTATTACATGTAAGATGCTTTTCCCAGTTTTTAATATCCTGTTGACCTTTGGGTTACTCCAAAATCAAACCATTGTTCTCTAGTCTTGGGTAGTGCCATAGCCTCTGCACCATGGTCTTCCACTGTCTTGGATTAGAGTTCCCTTGCTTGAGGTTACACTGTGGCACAGTATTCTATGTTATTCCTCTTCCTCTTGTTTTGTTAAAGTTTTTATAGTTTATATAGGAATTATTTATTTTAATGTAACTTGTTTCCTTTCCTCACTGGGCTATTTTCCCTGTTGGCGCCCTTGGGCTTATAGCATCCTGCTTTTCCAACTAGGGTTGTAGCTTAGCAAGTAATAATAATAATAATTATAATAATAATAATAATAATGGTAATAATAATAGTAATAATACTACTAATAATAATAATCATAATCATAATCATAACAATAATAATAATAATAATAATATTAATAATAATAATAATAATATTAGTAATAATAATAATGATATTATTGATAATAATAATAATATTAATAATAATAGAACCGTTACGATGCCTATGACAAATTCTATTCTCCCTAAAGTTTAAACGCTTCCTCGCTCCGGCTTGCTCGAGGCTTTTAATCTTCATCTGTATGGATGACTGGTATTTCTCTCTCTCTCTCTCTCTCTCTCTCTCTCTCTCTCTCTCTCTCTTTCTCTCTCTCTCTCTCTGTTTATAAATACAAACTGACCTCAGATGTCAGGATGCCTGAAAACTTTAAATCAATCAATTATCTCTCTCTCTCTCTCTCTCTCTCTCTCTCTCTCTCTCTTTATAAAAATAAACTGCTGTTATTTCCCAAGGCTTATTATTCCACTTAATATTTAAATTCATATTAAATTCACGAGAGCTTCATTAATTCCGACCTTGAAAAGCCCAAGACTTTACACAGCATGAGCTCAGGAAGCATTCCTTGTGGACATCACGTTCCTTTAGTTCCCCAATACATATCTGGATCTGCTCCCTTCCTTCCCAAATTGCAAAGGGGACCCCTTTCTTCCGGCCTCGTCTGTAATCATTCCCTTGATTGCATACGACTTCTAAGGCTGTGCATCGAAGGACCTTGGCTCTGAAGGCATCAGCGTCTGCGATCGAGCGGGAGTAATTATTTCAGTCCCAAATGTTATTTTTGTGTCTTCTCTTGGCTGGAAAGTGGTTGAAGGTCAATTCGGATATATCAGATGTCTTCTTGAGATTTATTCGGCTATTCTCTCTCTCTCTGTTTATAAATACAAATTGCTGTTATCTCTCTCTCTGTTTATAAATACAAACTGCTGTTCTCTCTCTCTCTCTCTCTCTCTCTCTCTCTCTCTGCTTATAAACACAAATTGCTGTCTCCCCTCTCTCTCTCTGTCTCTGTCTCTCTCTCTCTCTCTTAATTATTGTTATTATTATTATTGTTATTATTATTATTGTTATTATTATTAGCTAAGCTACAACCCTAGTTGGAAAAGCAGGATGCTATAAGCCCAAGGGCTCCAACAGGAAAAAAATAGCCGAGTGAGGAAAAAAAATAAGGAAATAAATAAACTACAAGAGAAGTAATGAACAATCAAAATAAAATATTGTAATAATTTAGGAACAGTAACAACATTAAAAGTGATCTTTCATATATAAAATATAAAAAGACTTACTTAGAACATTTGCTGCAAGTTCGAAAATTTGAACTCGGCCTTCCGTCTCCTTATCCAAAGACACAGTTCAGCGGGCATCCTGTCTCCTAAGAATTTGTTTCACAGGTCATTTCATGTCTCATATCATGTCGTAATTCATATTTCATGAAGGTGTCAGTGGTCTTCCTCGTCCCCCCCCCCCCACCCCTTTCCCCCCAGGCGAGAAACCACTCACGAATTTTAATGTCGTATTCACACAAACTTGAAAAATTCCGTTTCGCTCCAATGGTGGGTTCCTGAGGATCGTAAAGGCCTGTGATGTTTCCATTTGTTTTGCTTAATAGTTCATAAATGCACTAACAGCCTACGGCCCGGTCATATACTCTCTCTCTCTCTCTCTCTCTCTCTCTCTCTCTCTCTCTTTTCATCGTCATGATCAGCAAAGCTATACTAGTCACGATCACCAATGCAATGTTGGTTTGCTGTGAGCGATCAGATTAAAGTGTCCCACCATCACCAATCTTCAATGGCCACTTGGTGATGAAATGGCTAAACCTCAGGCATGAATAAGAATATGTCTGAGGCCTTTGTCCTGCAGTGGACTAGAAATGGATGCATTCATTGTTGTTTGTGTGTGTATATATATATATATATATATATATAGGTATATGTGTGTGCACGCTTATATGTGTCTGTCTGTCTGTATGTATGTATGTATGTACTTATGTATGTAGAAATCATGACATCTGACACGTGATGAGCATAAAATAATTACAGTTTTATAGCCACGAATGGAAAAGTAAATAAAAACATAATTAGAGTTAGTACTTTTGCCTTACTCGCTCGCCCCAGCACTGTTAATAGACCAACTTGTATAAGCCTGATAGCTCATGTTTAATTCTATTTGAAATTTTATTTGCATTCCACTCGCTTCTCAGTTATCACCCAACGGCAACTCGCACAATATATCTTTTTAATACTTTCCGGTAGAGATAATCATATGAATTTATATTTTTCATATTAGAAAGCCAACCAAATAACTTGTGTATACATTCCTATTCATACTATTCAAAAAATATAATGTAGTTTTTATTTTCCTCTATGTACCTTAGGGTTTTAAGAATATGCAGCCCTGGTCTCATGTAAGATGGGTATACCAAAATTGTTGGGAGAAATTCCCACTAAAATATACTCTCTCATATTTTTTTAGAAACTATGGATGAAGCTAAGAAAGCTTTTATAATGTGTAATGGTTTACCATTTCGTGAATGGTTTTTAGATGTCATAACCATTTTTAATAAAAAGATATAAGGGTAATGTTTAAATATAGTTGCACATATAAAAACCTGTTGATTAGGAATGGTGAAATGGGATCTATAGTATTTCTTGTTCAGTATTTTATTAGTTTTATGTAGGATAAATATCTAAGGGAACTTCTGTCTGTCTGTCTCCAGAGGGTTCGTTAATAAGGCTTTGACTGTCCATTGACTAAGATTAAGTTGCAAAATCAGTTGATCAGAGGCAAAGCCAGTGAGCTATATCAATTACTTTACACAAAAATATATTTATTTTAAATCCTTTCCAATTGGACGTACCTAGTCACAATTTATATCTAATCCCTGATCTGTTTTCCAGTATTTCTTTATCATCTTTTTTTTTCTTTTTCTTTTATTTTTCCCGTAACTCTGACTTCCCCGGAATCATGAAGAAACTGAAAGCTGGGTGATCCAATTCTCCTCTATGAATGCGATATTCTTGCATATTGATTCTCGTTGTGAGTCCCATGATGTCCTTAATTCGACGAAAGTACTGACTCCAAGTTCTCTCTCTCTCTCTCTCTCTCTCTCTCTCTCTCTCTCTCTCTCTCTCTCTCTCTCTATATATATATATATATATATATATATATATATATATATATATATATATATATATATATATATATATATATCATCAGCCGCTACTACGTCACTGCAGGGAAAAAGGCCTCAGATATGTTTTTCCACACGTTTGCATATGGTCTTTCTATGCCAGTTTATGCCTGTAAATTTTCTTAGATCGCCAATCCATCGTCTTCTTTTCATTCCCCTGCTCGTTTACAATCTGTAGGGACCCATCCTGTTATTATTCTTGTCCATCTATTATCCGTCATTTTCATTATATGTCCTGTCCATGTTCATTTCTTGTTCTTAATTCTTGATAGAATGTCCTCTGCTTTGGTTTGCTCTCGTATCATGATGCTATTTTTCTATTTCTTATTATTATTCCCATCATTATTCTTTCAATAGCTCTCTTAGTTGTAACTAAATTATGTCCTAAGGCTTTATATATATATATATATATATATATATATACTATATATATGTGTGTGTGTGTGTGTGTGTGTATATATATAAGTAAATAATTTCGCTTTATAGGAATGCTCCTGAGGTAAAAGAAAGAACATTACTGTCCTTTGAACATTGAAACCGCAAATGCCTAAAACCATTGTGCTGAAAAAAATTTCAAACTTTTAGTTCCTTCATCTCCTGGATATTAAAACTCTTTCTTTACAATTCTTCTTCCGGTCCATCCATCCAGAAAACCTTTTTTGGTCTTTGTCTCTTCCATTTGAAGACTTGAATTATTCACTTATTTTTTCGCGAACTGAAGTTTTGCCATTTTTCTCACGAGTCGAAATAATCTGAAAATACTCAATTATTTGGAATATTTTTGGACGCTTCTTTTTATTTTGTTATTATTATTTTTTTTTTTACTTATCCAATAATTTCCTCACATTTTACTCTTTCTATTTACAGTGAACATCATTCACTGTATGACTGCTTCTTATTTGATAAATCAAATCAATTGTTTTAATTGTTATCTCTCTCTCTCTCTCTCTCTCTCTCTCTCTCTCTCTCTCTCTCTCTCTCTCTCTCTCTCTTCAATTACTGCCATTGTAAATCTCTCTCTCTCTCTCTCCCTCTCTCTCTCTCTCTCCATCCATTTACTGCATTGTAAATCTCTCTCTCTCTCTCTCTCTCTCTCTCTCTCTCTCTCTCTCTCTCTCTCTCTCTCTCCATCCATTTACTGCCATTTGTAACAATCTCTCTCTCTCTCTCTCTCTCTCTCTCTCTCTCTCTCTCTCTCTCTCTCTCTCTCTCTCTCTCTCCATCCATTTACTGCCATTTGTAACAATCTCTCTCTCTCTCTCTCTCTCTCTCTCTCTCTCTCTCTCTCTCTCTCTCTCTCTCTCTCTCTCTCCATTTACAACAATATCACATTCCCTTCTAAATTACTGCACACATTCCTCCCTCCAGTCATATTACTTACCTTCCTCTCTCTCTCTCTCTCTCTCTCTCTCTCTCTCTCTCTCTCTCTCTCTCTCTCTCTCTCTCTCTCTCGGACTTCTTTATTGCCCGGCCAACTACCCTTCGCTTCCTCCAGTTGCCTTACACAAGATTCCCATTTGTGCTGTGCATCTGCAACTCAAATAAAAGCATTTTTTTTACCCTCACAAAACCTTTCACTTTGCCATCCCGCCTTATACTTTTATTATTCCGTTTTCCAGCATCAATGTAATCGCAACATCTTTACCCCATTCCAGTAATTTCATACACGCAATCAATCGTATATATGTACGCTTGTATGTGTATGATTTTTCAAGATACAAGTATTTTCTACCGGATGTTGGTGCATAGGGATTAGGTACCCCTACCCCCCCCCCCCCCCCTTTCTTATTGCAATGTCTTTTTCTTGTTGACTGGCGAGTATCTGGTCTGTATGGAACGTTGGACTAACTGGTGTTTGTACCAATAAGTTATGTCACCTAATGTGTGTATATGTGTGTATATATATAATATATATATATATATATATATATATATATATATATATATATATATATAAATATATATATATATATATATAGATTATCTTTATATTCTCCTTGTTTCATTCTTTTACTATGTCAGTCTTCTGATTAATTTCGAAAAGTGAACAGATTTAAAATGATCTTTATAGTCTGCTTGTTTCCTTTTGTTAGCTGTGTCAATCTTTTCATTAATTTTGCAAATGCAAATCTTAAATATATCTGGATAGAATGCGTACCTTTACTATGCGATAGTGTGACAGTCACTTCCTCGACTTGAAGGCGTTGCACATCGACTTAACCTCCAACGACGTGGAAATGATGATGGTGGAATTATAAAAAGAAACCTTTCAACACGAGGAAACCTTCGTTATTAAGGTTGCTAATTGAATAGTAAAGGGAGGAATTATATCACGGACACTGCAGATATACGTCTAAAACGCCACAAAGCCTCGAAACATAAATTGAAGGATTTTTTGGTGAAATGAAGGGCGCTATAAAAGACGGGGAAGGATAAAAGGAGGCGAAAGGAGAAATATGGCGAAATAGAAAAAATTTGAATGAAATGTCGGGTATAAAGAGAGATACCTTGAAGGGGATGAGCTGGAAGCTCGTCAGCTAATTTCGGCTTTCATTTTCAGGCCCCTTTTGTGTGGCGGGGAAATGAGGTGTCTTGAGCCGCATATTACACGCTGGGTCTCAGCGTGTGTGTATGCATGTATGTATGTGAGTTTGTGTGTAAGCATACATGTTCGTTTTAAAGGTTTAAAGGCCGCTCATGAATGGCAGATTGAGGGACAGTGACATTGCCCTATCAAGCAGCACAATGTCCTGGAGATTGACCATATATACATATAATCAGCACTCAAGGCACCTCTACACCCAAGCTAGGATCAGGGAGGGCCAGGCAATGGCTGTTAACGACTCAGCAGATAGTCCTGTAGTGGACTGGCCCAACACCTGCATCCTTAGCTCTCAAGGATAGTGAGGTTGCAGCGACCAAAGGAGCTAACGAGTTTGAGCGGGATTCCAACCCCAGTCAGAGACGTTACCACATTGGCCACCAGAACCCTTTTCCATTCGTTGCATGCGAGGTTCTCTCCCCTTGGGATGTAAGGCTCACCGCCATCTATCATGCACTGAATATCAGAAATGCGTCGGAGGGGAAGAGGTGCTTCAAGAATTGCAAGATGAAGTTGGGGGGGGGGGGGTTGCTCCAGGTTTAGAGAATGCGAGTGAATAGATGGTTGGCAATTCAGATTCAAGGCATTGTGGACATTAGCCTTCTTTTCTTGAGACTGTTTATTTTATGCTGATGTAGCGCTCCAGTACCAGTAAAAAAGTTCATCCTTTTATATGCGAAAAAAAAAATTTTGCAAGTGGAGTTCATGTATGAGTAGTCTCTCTCTCTCTCTCTCTCTCTCTCTCTCTCTCTCTCTCTCCTCTCTCTCTCTCTCCTCTCTCTCTCTCTCTCTAAATAATCATCAGCTGTTACTAGTCCACTGGAGGATTAAAAACATCAGACATTTCCTTCCACTCGCGTCTTCTTTCTGGTTTATTTATGGCAGTCCACACACAAACTTTCTTAGCTCGTCAATACATCGTCCTCTATCCCTTCTTCTTCTTTTGTAATCTCTTGGGACCCATTATGTTATTCTTAATATCCATCTATTATCTATCATTCTCATTATATATCCTGCCCATGTCCATTTCTTTTTCTTACATGTTATTAGAATATCCTCTACTTTAGTTTGCTCTAGTATCTGTGTTGTTTTACTTGGATTGATTGATTGATTGAGAGTTTTCTGGCATCGTGATTTGCAGTTAGAGGATTTTGTAAAATGACTAACGATGATTCTGATGATTTTGCAAGACGTCCCTTCTGCAAAATGGTGAGATGTTTAGGCCATTTTCCAACTTAAACAAGAATTTAGTCTTCTTGCATAATGGCCGGGCATTTTGTAAAATGACTTATTTTTTCAAGATTTGACAGTAACATATATATACATATATCTATGTATTTATCTATGTATAGATTGCTATATACAGAGAGATAGATATGTATATGGATGGGTGTGGACTTGTAAAATGTAGACTGTGCATCCTATCCATTTATCAGAGAGAGAGAGAGAGAGCCTTACCTTATTGCCTTATTCTATGTTTGGGTTCCCCCAGGTCCCTCAGTGTGAGGCACCTCGTAGAGAGAGAGAGAGAGAGAGAGGAGAGAGAGAGAGAGAGAGTGGATGAGTTACTGCACTTGACAGCCAAAATGCTGACGTTGCACATATGGAAACTATTATGGAGAAAACATAACATTTCCAAAAGCAAGCTGCGTCGTTATTTGAATAAGCAGTGAAATTCATACTTATATTTTAATGATCTTACTATGATAATGTAGGACTACATTAAAATTTCAAGAAATCTGTTGAATAAATTTTTTGAATCTTGAGAAATCTGTTGAATAAATTTCTCGAATCTTGAGAAATCTGCTGAAAAAAATTCTCGAATCTTGGGAAATCTGAAGAATAAATTTCTCGAATCTTGGGAAATGTGCTGAAAATTTTTTTCGAATCTTGAGAAATCTGATGAATAAATTTCTCGAATCTTGAGAAATCTGCTGAATAAATTTTTCGAATCTTGAGAAATCCGATGAATAAATTTCTCGAATCTTGAGAAATCCGATGAATAAATTTCTCGAATCTTGAGAAATCCGATGAATAGATTTCTCGAATCTTGAAAAATTCATTGAATAAATTTCTCGAATCTTGAGAAATCCGATGAATAAATTTCTCGAATCTTGAGAAATCCGATGATTAAATTTCTCGAATCTTGAGAAATCCGATGAATAAATTTCTCGAATCTTGAGAAATTCGATGAATAAATTTTTCGAATCTTGAGAAATCTGATGAATAAATTTCTCGAATCTTGGGAAATCTGATGAATAAATTTCTCGAATCTTGAGAAATTTGTTGAATAGATTTCTCGAACCTTGAGAAATCTGATGAATAGATTTCTCGAACCTTGAGAAATCTGATGAATAAATTTCTCAAATCTTGAGAAATCTGATTAATAGATTTCTCGAATCTTGTGAAATCTGATGAATAAATTTCTCGAATCTTGAGAAATGTGATGAATAAATTTCTCGAATTTTGAGAAATCTGATGAATAAATTTTTCGAATCTTGAGAAATTTGTTGAATAGATTTCTCGAACCTTGAGAAATCTGATGAATAGATTTCTCGAACCTTGAGAAATCTGATGAATAAATTTCTCGAATCTTGGGAAATCTAATGAATAAATTTCTTGAATCTTGAGAAATCTGATGGATAAATTTCTCGAATTTTGAGAAATTTGTTGAATAAATTTCTCAAATCTTGAGGAATCTGATGAATAGATTTCTCGAATCTTGTGAAATCTGATGAATAAATTTCTCGAATCTTGAGAAATCTGATGAATAAATTTCTCGAATCTTGAGAAATCTGATGAATAAAATTCTCGAATCTTGAGAAATCTGATGAATACATGTCAACATCTCTGATGTATGTGGGAAAAAAACATCGAAAATATCTGTATTTTGTAATGTTAAATCACATTCTAGTTCTATATTACCAAATAGGTAATATACCTCTCTTCTTATCAATATAAGTAACAAAGAGACTATTTGCGTAAGTTGCTAATTACTGTTTTTACCTCTGCCAACGAAGTAGGAAGGAGGTTATGTTTTACCCCCTGTTTGTGTGTGTTTGTTTTTGAACAGCTTCCTAACCAAAATTTTAATCGTAGAGTAATGAAACTTGCAGGGATAAACTTTTATGTTAAACGCTGGAAATGATTGAATTTAGGGAGGTCAAGGTCAAAGGTCAAGGTCACAGTCAAACAAAATGTCCAATTCACGTAATCAGCCATAAGTTTGGACATTGTTATCACAGACTTCAAACTTGGTTCATGTTTGAGGTAATTAAAATCTACGCCAATCAATACATGATAAGGTTAAAGGTCAAGGTGAAAGTCGAGCAGAAGGTCGAGAAATAAGCTGCCGCGGCGGAGGTCTGCGCTTTACCGAGTGCCCCTTTAGTTTTTTTTTTCTTATCGAAATCTACTGAGAACGATGAGTTCACTTTGTAGAGCACAGCGCGAGTAATATAATTTCAGATTTTTTTTTTTTTTATTTAATTTTTTTTTTTTTTTTAATAACTTTATAGTCCATTTTTTTAGTGAGGCAGATTTGCACTGACTCAGCGGTGCCTTTTTAGCTCGGAAAAGTTCCCTGATCGCTGATTGGTTAAAATTATCTTGTCCAACCAATCAGCGCTCAATAAACTTTTCCGAGCTAAAAGGGCACCGGTGCGAGTCGGTGCAAATCTGCCTCGCTAAAAAAAATTTACTATAGTTCGAATTCAGCAGTTGATTGTTTTGAAAGTTCAGACTCTTAAATATGGGATAATTTTTTTTTTCCATTTTATTTGGATGTGAAAGGGTTCACTGTTATCCTGCGTTTTGTAATTAGGGAGACTGGTCTCTCAATTTGGATTCTGTTCTCTCTCTCTCTCTCTCTCTCTCTCTCTCTCTCTCTCTCTCTCTCTCTCTCTCTCTCTCTCTCTCTCTCTATATATATAATATATATATATATATATTATTATTATTATTTATTATTATCCCAATCATCAGCAGCAGCATCATCTCCTACGCTTATTGACGCAAAGGGCTTCGGATAGATTTTGCCACTTGTGTCTCTATCTTGAGCTTTTAAATCAATACTTCTTCATTCATCATCTCCCTCTTCACGCTTCATAGTCCTCAGCCATGTAGGCCTGGGTCTTCCAACTTTTCTAGAGCCTTGTGGAACACCGTTGGGGAGTGCGGAGAGCATGCCCAAACCATCTCCATCTACCCCTCACCATGATCTCTAATACAGGATCTTCAGAAGTTGAGTTTAATGAAAGATTGAAAAAAGAAAATCAGACAATGGGTAGGTTAAGTAAAATTTGGAAATCAAATCGCCTGAAATTACTTATAAAAATCAGAGTATATATCAGTTTATTGAGTATTGTATGGATATAAGTCGTGGTATGACAATGAAACAATATCCAACAGATCTTGTAGATTTGAGAACAAAGCCCTCAGAAGGATATTGGGAGTTAAATGGCAGGACAGGATTAGAAATTAAATTACTCGAGTGTCATATAATTTAAATATATATATATATATATATATATATATATATATATAATTTCTTTACATACTCTTACAGATATTAAAATAATTTTGCTTTTTAATGGAATTTTTAAATATGTATATTTTTTTTCATTTCAGGTAAGAGAATGAAAAGAACATATGTTACAATCAGCTTTACTTGTTTCGTAAGTATGTAAAACGCTTTAGTTTAGACTAAGTTTTGATACATCTAGTATTGTTATTCTAAAGTACGTTAGAATTATGTTGAAAAAATAATGAATATCATTGAACAATGTTTCTTCAAGATACTTTGATGTTAATGTGATTTCGTTTTTGTACTCAATTTTTAGGTAATTACATTTTTTTAGTAAATTTTTAGGTAATTGCGTTTTCGTACTTAATTATTAGGCAATTACATTTTTAGTTAATTTTTAGGTAATTGCGTTTTTTTTTTACTTAATTTTTAGGCAATTACATTTATTTAGTAAATTTTTAGGTAATTGCGTTTTTTTGTACTTAATTTTTAGGCAATTGCCATTTAGTAGTTAATTTTTAGGCAAGTTCGTTTTTGTACTTAATTTTTAGGCAATTGCCTTTTAGTAGTTAGTTTTTAGGCGAGTTCGTTTTTGTACTTAATTTTTAGGCAATTGCCCTTTAGTAGTTAATTTTTAGGTAAGTTCGTTTTTGTTATTAGATTTTAGGTAATTGCATTTATGTATGTAATTTTCAGGCAATTGCCTTTTTGTATCTATTTTTTAAGCACTTGCTTTTTTGTAATTGATTTTTATGTAATTGTTTTTATGATATTAAATTTTAGGTACTTTTGTTTTTGTTCTATGAAAATTAAAATAGCTATATTGTAACGTTATCCAATAGATTAGACTAGTTTTGTGTCACCCTCCAAAACATCTGATTTACTATTAAAGGTTCAAAGGCCGCTCATGAATGGCAGAGGCAAGGGACAGTGACATTGCCCTAGCAATCAGGGTAATGCCCTAGAGACTGACCATATATTATATGATCAGCGCCCAAGCCTCCTCTCCACCCAAGCTAGGACCAGGGAGGGCCAGGCAGTGGCTGCTGATGACTCAGCAGATAGACCTATATGGTCCCCCAAACCCCCCAACCTTAACTCACAAGGATGGTAAGGTTGCAGACACTCGTGGCACTAACGAGTCTGAGCGGGACTCGAACCACCGACTTGGAAACACCAGGCAAAGACGTTACCAATCAGGCCACAGCAATGAAAACACTACAACACTACTTGGTATCATAAACATTTCTTCATATTACTTTTCAGCCATCTATGATGAAACATACTAAACATACATAGCTTTTTAAATAGTGTCTCGTTTTAACGTATTACGAAATAGTTGGAAGAAAATAACAAACCATTGTTCTTTAGTCTTGGGTAGTGCCATAGCCTCTGTACCATGGTCTTCCACTGTCTTGGGTTAGAGTTCTCTTGCTTGAGGGTACACTCAGGCATACTATTCTATCCACTGTAATTTCTCTCCCTCTTGTTTTGTTAAAGTTTTTATAGTTTATATTGGAAATATTTATTTCAATATTGGTACTCTTCTTAAAATATTTAATTTTTCCTTGTTTCCTTTCCTCACTTGGCTATTTTCCCTGTTGGAGCCCCTGGGCTTATAGCATCCTGCTTTTCCAACTAGGGTTGCAGCTTAGCAAGTAATAATATCAATAATAATAATTTGATATTTATTTCATGCTGTTTTATTTTATTGCTTTACTACTTAACAGTCTCCCTGTTGGAGCTCTTGGGCTTATAGCATCGTGCTTTTCCAACTAGGGTTGTAGCTTAGCAAGTAATAATATCAATAATAATAATTTAATATTTATTTCACGCCGTTTTCTTTTATTGCCTTACTACTTAACAGTCCAGTGCGAAAGAAAAAAGCGAGACTTTTGTTTCTCTTTCGTGAATACTTGAAGGATTCCATAAGGTCGTTGGCTCTTTTTTCATCTCTTTCTCAAGCCCTGAATCTGACTATGTACCCTTGAGGCTCTTATATGCTCTTAGATCAGTTTACCTTCGTCAGGTCAAGTGAGGCAATATGATATCAGATGTTCTGACAAAGGGTCTTGCCAGATTTCCCTGTTGTTATTGCAAATTTGAACATTTCTTTTCTCCCTGTGGGGAAAACAAGGGGTTGTAGTTAAGCTTGATTCAAGCAGTAGGAGAAAATGCACTGATATAGCATATGTTATTGTATTATATATACATATGAATATATATATCGTTTATTTATTTCCTTATTTCCTTTCTTCGCTGTGGTATTTTTCCCTGTTGGACCCCTTTGGCTTATAGCATCTTGATTTTCCAACTAGGGCTGTAGCTTAGCTAGTAATAATATCCTTAGCTAGTAATAATATGTGTATATATATATTTATATATATATATATATAAATATATATATATATATAAATATATATATATATATATAGAAATGTATATATATATATATATATATATATTTATATATATATATAATTTATATATATATATATATATATATATATACACACACACACACACACACAGAGCAACTACAACAACAAATGCAGCCGTTTCTAGTCCACTGCAGGACAAAGGCCTCAGACATGTTCTTGTCTGGGGTTTGGTCAGTCTCCATCACCACGCTGGTCAGTGTGAATTGGTGATGGTGGGAGATTTTCGTCTAATCGCTCACAGCGAACTAACCGAGTATGGCTGGCCCCGACTAGTACAGCTTTGCTGATCATAGTGATACGCAAACTTTACACCATATTAAGGTATTCCCACAAAGAGAAGGTGTTTTATATATATATATATATATATATATATATATACACACACACATGGGTATGTGTGTACATAAGCGTTTTTGCATGACTTTATGATTGTATTGAAACATCTTATGTGTATTTTTGAAGGTCTCAGTATGATAATGTCCTACTTTTCATTTCTCTATATGCAAAGGAAGTATGTAAATGAGCTTACATAGACCCTAAAACATATAATTCTCTATTAGGCTGAGGGGTATAAGGTCGAAGGCCTATGGTGGTCGCCGATTGAGCTTTGGGCAAATCCCGAAAGGCCAATTTTGTCTTAGGCCTACAAGTTTGTTTCCTCACAAGATGCGCCCCTAGGTCTATTCCAGAGAAATTTGAATTTTGAGAGAGGTTACCCTGCCTGTGAATGCTCTGGGAATTGCAGATAATGGTATAAAAGCCCTTTCATTTTTGTTTTGCCGTTATATCCATATAGGCCTACTTTACAAACACGACAGAGAGGACGAAGGTATATTTTTCTTACTGTATGTTACTTTCCAATCATTGCACTGGTATTTCCACTTTGTCGTACTAACGTAAGAAATCTGTGTGTATATACAATATTTAAATTGCATAAACACAGTACAGGGTTGTGGTGGTTTACTGGTAACATCCATGCCTGGTGATCGCCAGACTGGTGTTCGAGTCACGCCCTAACTCGTTGGTTCCTTTAGTGACCGCAACCATACCATACTTTTGTCCTGAGGATGAGTTGCTTTTGGGAGACTATAGGTCTAACTGCGGTCATCAGCAGCCATTTTCTGGCCCTCCATGGTTCTAGCTTGGGTGAAGAGGGGCTTGGTCGCCGTACACACACACACACACACACACACACATATATATATATATATATATATGTCTGTGTGTGTATAAATATATATACTGTATATATATATATATATATATATACATATACATATACATATATATAAAATCAGTCTCTAGGGCATTGTCCTGCCTGATAGGGCAGCATCACTGTCCCATACCTCTACCATATTATTATTAGATTATTGATATTATTAATGATGTAGTCCTCCTTTTCTCACGGAAAACTTACAATACATGTTCAAGATGCACCCACACTCCTTAGAATAGAAAGCAACAGGTCCAGAAATTTTCATAAATCTTATATATAAATATAAATGTAACTTCGACACGCTTCATGAGAGTCCTTTAAACCTTAAACCTTCAAATGTCTTCATATATTGATCTATTGAACTTTTATTTCGTTTCCAAATCGGAAGATTTGTCTGAGGAAAACCTTTTTTTCACCCAAAGACCTTTCTGTATTATGGAAGCGGAAGGCGTAAATTCTTGGAAACATCTTTCCTTTGGAAATGATGGTTTCCGTGTCTTTATTGCTGAGAGAGAGAGAGAGAGAGAGAGAGAGAGAGAGAGAGAGAGAGAGAGCGTAATTCGTGAAATAAATGTGAAAAAGAATTACATATCTGAAAAGAATCTGGTGATATGCAAAAGAGAGAGAGAGAGAGAGAGAGAGAGAGAGAGAGAGAGAGAGCTTAATTCGTGAAATAAATGTAAAAAAGTATTACATATCTGAAACTAATCTGGTGATATGCAAAATAAAAGACTGGTTGCAACACTATTCTGAGAGAGAGAGAGAGAGAGAGAGAGAGAGAGAGAGAGAGAGAAAAGCTTCCTTCCTTTATGGATATTGCAATTTCTTCCTTTATAGACCTATGAATTTTTTATATGGGATTTTTTTTTTTTTTATGTTGGAGCCAGTTCGTTTGGTTTGTTGATTCCAAAAACTTTTTTGAAGCTGTGTTGAATAATTCCTAAATCCAGATTACGAACTTGTGCCATTGATTATTATTCACATAATGTCTCTTCTTCATTAAATCGATTAATTTATTATTTTGTGATGAATTTTACCTTCAATGTTATATCAATTATTATTACATTGGTAGAATTATGATCATTTAAGTTAAGAATTTGAAATCGATACTAAGACATTGTCCTTTACACTGTTATGCGACTATAACGTCGTTAGATATTTCTAAGCCCTCGTTATTATTCATATTTTATTTCATATTTTGAAAATTGTGGTATGAAATTTTAAAATATGGCTAAAACAAACTATATGTACTGTATATAGATAGATATACATTTATTTATTTACTGATAGATAAGTACAAATGTGTTATACATATCTATCTATACACACACACACACACACACATATATATATATATATATATATATACTGTATATAGATAGATATACATTTATTTATTTACTGATAGATAAGTACACATATGTTGTACATATCTATCTATCTATCTATCTATCTATCTATATATATATATATATATATATATATTTATATATATGTATATAAATATATATGTACATATATATGCATACATATATGTACATACATTGTATACATATGTACAGTATATATACATTACATATATATATGTGTGTGTGTATATATATATATATATATATATATAACAATATTGGGGATATATTAATGCTGTGGCTATATCCCTAATTTTGTTTATTTCACAATCGACATATACAGCACTAGAAACGGCTGCATTTGTTGTTGTTGATATATACAGGGCTACATTTACGTAATAATCTTATAAATGTTGTTGTTGAATACAGATATCGTAACTTTATTACTGTGGTCTGAATAAAAATGTATATATGCGGA
>NC_090748.1:1911187-1916187 GCF_036898095.1 Palaemon carinicauda | reverse complement strand
ATTTTTATACAGTACATGTTTATATTAATGTTTATATCTGCTGTATATGTATACATATTCAGTACCTAAATACATTTATATATAGTTATGTTAAATATATATATATATATATATATATATACAGTATATATATATATTTTTATATATATATATTTATTTCTTTATATGTATGCGTATATATATATATATATATATATGTATATATATAATATATATATATATACATACATATATATATATATATATATATAAAGGGAAATGGTAATACAAATTTATTACCGTACTTTATATGAAAATCTTAAGCGTTTCTTATGTCGATATAACCTTGTTTTTATTATATTTTACTCTCAGATTTGCATATGATTTGCTATTGGGTTTAAAGGAATATTCTTCAGTAGAAATTTCCATCAATTTTCATCAAAGAATTTCACGCCTTCTTCCTTGGTTTATTGGACGCCATCCTCTTCTTGAAGACCCATGAAATTGGGTCACTCAAAAACCCAATTTTTCATTTCTCTCTGTGTAAGTAATCTTCCTCAACTTTCTTTTCGTTTTAATTTTTGCATTAATAGTCTTCTCTTCAATCTTCCTCCTTTCTTGTTATGTATTTTACTGGCCAAATAAAGGTTTAAAGGCCGCTCATGAATGGCAGAGGCAAGGGACAGTGATATTGCCCTATCAAGCAGGACAATGCCCTAAAGAATGACCATTTATACATATGATCAGCGCCCAAGGTAGGGCCAAAGATTGTCAGGAAATGGCTGGTGATGACTCAGCAGATAGACCTATAGGCTCCCCTAAACCCCCATTCCTTAGCTCACAAGTAGAGAGAGAGGTTACAGCGATCAAAGAAACTTACGAGTTTGAGCGGGACTCGAACCCAAGTCTGGCATTTATCAGTCAGTGACGTTACCACATCGGCCACCAAACTCTGTACATTGTATGTACATTGTACAACCTTTCAGTCGTCTTTTGTTACGTAACTTTCCAGTGACCAGCTGAGCCCCTTATTTGATTCTCCAGTGATATTGGTGGAGAGCTTCATCCTTTGTACCGGCACTCCACTCTCAAACCCGTCATCCCTTCGTCACCCTTAAATATTATTTCCTGGTCACTAGGTCTTCCGCTGGAGCCGTCATTTCCATCTCTTGAAGTTTCTTTTAGAACTGTATTATGTGATGGATATTTCTTGCGCTCTTGTGAAGAGAGAGAGAGAGAGAGAGAGAGAGAGAGAGAGAGAGAGAGAGAGGTTGTAATATTTTGATTATATGATGCGTCACTATTGATTTATAATGGTATTTTTTGATGTCCTTTATATTATATAATCCTTTTATACTCGATATATTTGAATAGATTTGTATAGTACGTATATTTTGTAGTAAATACTATTCCCTTTATATTATAATCAATACCTCCGCCAACGAATTTGGAAGGAGATTATGTTTTACCCTTTTTGTGTGTGTTTTTTGTGTTTGTTTGTTTGTGAAGAGCTTCTTGGCCATAATTTTAATCGTAGAGTAATGAAACTTGCAGGGGTTAAGTGTTATAATAATAATAATAATATATTATTATTATTATTATTATTATTATTATTATCATTATTATTATTATTGTTGTTGTTGTTACAAGCTAAGCTATAACCCTAGCTCGAAAAGCAAGATGCATTAAGCCTAAGGGTTCCAACAGAGAAAAATAGCCCAGTGAGGAAAGGAAACAAGGAAATAAATAAACTACAAAAGAAGTAATAATGTAATCAAAATAAAATATTTTAAGAACAATACCAACATTTAATTAGATCTTTCTTATATAAATATTAAAGCATAAAAAAACAAGAGGAAGAGAAGAGCTTAAGGTCAAGGTCATAGGTCAAGGTCACAGTCGTGCAAAAGGTCGAGAAATAAGTTCCCGCGGCGGAGGTCTGCGCTCTACTGAGGGTCCCTCTACTTGCGCTATTTATGTACTGAAACTTAACGGAAAGAAATTAGTGAAGTTGCTGTCAGCATCAGCAGTCTCTAAAGCTGGGTTTAGACGGTCGAACGGTTCGTCGAACCCGATTGACTCGAACCGACTTGTCAACCCGGTTGTCGAATCGGCTTGTCAACCCGGTTGTCGAACCTGCTTGTATACCCGATTGTCGAACCTGGTTGTCAACCCGGTTGTCGAACCTGCTTGTATACCCGATTGTCGAACCTGGTTGTCAACCCGATTGTCGAACCTGCTTGTCAACGCGGTTATCGAACCAGCTTGTCAACCGTGTTGTCAAACCTGCTTGTCAACACGGTTGTCGACTGTATACCGGATTGTCGAACCTGCTTGTATACCCGATTGTCGAACCAGCGTGTCAGCCTTGTTATCGAACCTGCTTGTCAAACGGTTCGAAGAGGTGGAGTCAGCTACGAATGCATAAGGTTTGTGGACAATGAAGCCCCGCCCACAATAGTCAGGCGAGAACAGACTTTCTTCGAACCGTTCGACTCTGTTCGAGAACCAAATACCCCGTTGACACGTTCGAACATCACTTCAAACACTTGTCTGTCGAACCGCGCTCGACGAACCGCTCGACCGTGTAAACCCGCCTTAAGACTTAGCAAATGTGGCGTGATATTGTAGAATAAATCCTGCCCCTAGCTATCTTAAGAGAGCCATTCCCATAACCAGAACGACTTGTAAGGGGAAGTGAGAGGAAGAGAGTACTCTCACTAGGATAAGCATCGCTGGAATAAGTCCAGGAAAATCCTCGAAAGGAAGAGAGTAGCGTTATTTCTTTTTCCGTGTGTATGTGTGTGTGTGTGTGTGTTTTTTTTTTCACTGGGTCATTGGATTGGCCAATCTCCCTGGCCTGATCTTCGCTCTCAAATCTTTCTTTATGGCCGTCCAGAGAGCTGTTGGTAGGCCATGAACACGTCCTGGAATATTCCAGGGAGGGAGAGTGACTCTGGGGTTGATTTCCTTTCCACCTCTGGTGGGGAAATCTGGGCTTTGATAACGAAGTGATTTTAAAAACTTTAATTATGAAACATGATGAAACATAGGAATACTGCTGAAAACAGAGATATATACATGGATAATTTATGCAAATAATATCAGATTATGAAACTGTTGATTTCCTTTCCTGAGTTGTGGTGGCCGATGCGGTAACGTCCCTGACTGATGAACGCCAGACTGGGGTTCGAGTCCCGCTCAGACGCGATAGTTTCTTAGGTCGCTGCAACCTCATCATCCTTGCGAGCTAAGGATGGGGGTTTTAGGGGAGCCTGTAGGTCTATCTGCTGAATCATCAGCAGCCATTGCCTGGCCCTCCTTGGTCATAGTTTGGATGGAGATTGGGCCTGGGCGCTGATCATATGTATATATGGTCAGTCTCTAGGGCATTGTCCTGCTTGATAGGGCAATGTCCTTTAAACCTCTGCACTGGACTGTTGGACAATCTGGGATTTGATACTGGTTTTACGAATGATAGAAACCGAAAGTTGGACCAGGGTTTATAATTTAGTTTTAAAACCAGTTATTATTATTATTATTATTATTATTATTATTATTATTATTATTATTATTAGCTAAGCTGCAACCCTAGTTGGAAAAAGAAGATGCTATAAGCCCAAGGGATCCAACAGGGAAAAATAGCCCAGTGCCGAAAGGAAATAAGGAAATAAATAAATGATATAAGAAGTAATGAACAATTAAAATGAAATATTTTAAAAACATTAAAACAGATATTTCATATATAAACTATAAGAAACCTATGACATAAAAACCTTTGCTGCAACTTTGAACCTTTGAAGTTTAAAGGTTTAAAGGTCGCTCATGAATGGCAGAGGCAAGGGACAGTGACATTGCCCTAGCAATCAGGACAATGCCATAGAGACTGACCATATATATGATCAGCGCCCAAGCCTCCTCTCCACCCAAGCTAGGACTAGGGAGGGCCAGGCAGTGGCTGCTGATGACTCAGCAGATAGACCTATAGGCTCCCCCAAACACCCCCCCCCCACCTTAGCTCATAAGGATGGTAAGGTTGCAGACACTAATGACACTTAACGAGTCTGAGCGGGACTCTAACCCCCGACTGGGAAACACCAGGCAGAGACGTTACCGATCAGGCCACAGCAACCGATTTAACTATCCGACAAAGAAGATCATTCCACACCTTGGTCACAGCTGGAATAAAACATATATTACTTTTGTACGACATGCCACCATGATCATTATCCCTAACATAGCGGCGTCAATGACCTTCGATGTCAGGATGCCAAGAGAACTTCAAATCATTCATTCAATCATTCGCTAACATAGTCATCAACTTCCTCTTTATAGACTAAGCTGACCTCAAAAAAATGGTTGAAGTTCACCTCAATTGCAAATTCCACGTGTATCAGAATGGAGTCGAAACTGGCGTTTATTGATCGCGCGCTTATCAAACATCACGCCTCTCAGTCATCATTCATCACGCCGGAGTGAAAAATGAAATTATATCTCGCTGGACTTCTGATTCAGTTTGGCCGATATTTGATTGCGTTTATGTCAGTTCATCCCATAGTGAATTGTAGTTCATGGAACCCAAACCCAAATTTTAAATATTTAAATGTGTTAGCCTTGACTTTGGAATGTCAAATCTTTCCACTCTGTGGGGGTCATATTTAAACTATATATATATATATATATATATATATATATATATATATATATACAGTATGTACATATATATACATATATATGTATATATATACATATATATACAGTATGTGTATATATATATATATATATATATATATATATATATATATATATATATATATATATATATATATATATATAGTCAGACACTTGCTATTTATTACACAAGGGTGATGACTCATGTTATCTAAAGAAATGTAAGCAAAGTAAATAATTATTTGCCTCTCAAGTGGTGGCATTAACACTTTCCTGAAATATTGGTAAATGCCGTAGTAAGAATTAGGTCGTAAATGTACTATAGAAATAAGAGAGAGAGAGAGAGAGAG
>NC_090748.1:1901187-1906187 GCF_036898095.1 Palaemon carinicauda | reverse complement strand
CATTATCGCTTAATAATGATGATAACATGCATAAACAAAGTGAGAGAGAGAGAGAGAGAGAGAGAGAGAGAGAGAGAGAGAGAGAGAGAGAGAGAGAGAGAGAGAGAGAGAGAGAGAGAGAGAGAGAGAATTGCGATGACAATGATAATTATGTTGGAACAAAAGTTGTTTGGATAGTGATAGAACTCGGGAAAAAAATCTAGTCACAGAGCAGGTGGTGTGAAGGAAATACAGGACTTCCAGACAACAGAGATATAACATAATAAAACACGTTATCATAACATTACTGGGTATTATACCTAAGTTGTTTAGTGATGAAGATTTGTCATAGCCACACTATCAAATATTAGTGAATACAATTCATTGCACTGACGCTTCCCTATTCCAGGATTCCCACATTTTGGATTTTATTCTAGCTGCACTTGCAAGCACATTTTGAATTAGGGGATTTTCACTAGACCGCAGGTGGGAGGTGAGACTTACTATAGAGCGTCGAATGATGGTTTTTAGGTTATCCAGTCTATTTTCAACAAACATCGCTGAAGCTGATTGGTGAGGCGTCTAAAGGGTACCTGACACTTGCACGCATTCGTGGCACGCACTGGCACGCATTGATGCGCGAACTCGCGTGAACGAGCCGTGAAAATGTCGTGAACAGTGCGGGAACTCGCGTGCCAGAGCGTACCAATGCGTGCCATGCGGGCCCAAAACTTTGAAATGTTTAAAGTTTGTGGCACGCATTGGCACGCACTAAATGGCCGTGAACGATGCGCCAACTGAAGTGAACTGGAGTGAACAGTGCGGGAACTGGCGTGAACTGGAGTGAACTGGAGTGAACGATGCGGGAAGTGGCGTGAACTTTATAATGAAGAGAAACAAAAAGGAAACGAAAATATTAATGAAAAGGAAAGAAAAATAAACCTAATAAATTTTTATATTTGCTGTTTTAATGTGAAAAAAATGATATGTTATTTCAAACTATTTCCATAACTTTATAATGAAGAGAAACAAAAAGGAAACGAAAAAATTAATGAAAAGGAAAGAAAAATAAACCTAATAAATTTTCATATTTGCTGTTTTAATGTGAAAAAAAAATTATATCTTATTTCAAACTATTTTTATAACTTTATAATGAAGAGAAACAAAAAGGAAACGAAAAAATTAATGAAAAGGAAAGAAAAATAAACCTAATAAATTTTTATATTTTCTGTTTGAATGTAAAAATAAAATGATGTCTTATTTCAAACTATTTCTATAACTTTATAATGAAGAGAAACAAAAAGGAAACGAAAAAATTAATGAAAAGGAAAGAAAAATAAACCTAATAATTGTTTATATTTGCTGTTTGAATGTAAAAATAAAATGTCTTATTTCATGCACACACTTATTTTCCTCTATTACCAATCAAGACCCAAAACTTTTGTTTTAAATAAAAATGAACTGAAAAATAAACCCAAGAAATTTTTAAGTTTGCTGTTTGAATGTAAAAATAAAATGATGTTTTATTTCATCAACATACTTATTCTTCTTTATTACCTTAAAATGAAGAGCAAAACAAATTTTTTCTGTTTGCTGTTTTAATGTAAAAATAAAATGATTTCTTATTTCAACACACTTTTTTCTCTATTACCTTAAAATCAACAGCCTAAAAACTTTTCATGTTTGCTGCTTTTAATGTTAAAATAAAATGCTTTCTTAATACTTGTACATATTTCATGTCTGCTATTTATATGTAAATCAAATGCTTTCTTATTGAAACAAAAATAAAGGGCAACAAAAATTACAAACGAAAAAGATACGTTTCTTCTCCTCAATGCAATGGTGTCTCTGACAGAAAGCATTGTTGTCTCTTCCGAAGCCAATCCAAGAATGTCCTCGGGTTGGAGAAGCCCCGTTTTTATATGGAGTGCCCAATTCGTGAACTGGCGTGAACGATGCGGAAACGATGCGGAATGATGAGTGAACTCGCGTGAACTTGTCGTGAAGGATGCGCGAACTACGCGTGCCAATTCGTGCCATTGCGTGAACGTGTCGTGAACGATGCGCGAACTACGCGTGCCAATTCGTGCCATTGCGTGAACGTCGCGTGAACGATGCGCGAACTGGAGTGAACTGGTCGTGAACAGTGCGCGAAAAACACCAGTGCGTGCCAAAAAGTGGCACGCACTGGCGCGCATCAATGCGTGCCAGTGCGTGGCAAAAATGCGCGCAAGTGTCAGGCAGGCTTTAGGATATCATTGTGAATGACTGTGATACGTCTCATCGATTCACCCGTATAGTTTGCCCATAGCGAGCAGCCGTACAGGTTATAGCAGTAGGTTTGAAACGAGTTTTTTTTATATCTTGGCGGCAGAAGGCAAATTTTCTCGTTACCATGTTCCCTAGATAGATAGATAGATATTATTATTATTATTATTATTATTTGCTAAGCTACAACCCTAGCTGGAAAAGCAAAATGCTATAAGCCCAGGGGCCCCCAACAGGGAAAATAGCCCAGTAAGGAAAGGAAAGAAGGAAAAATAAAATATTTATTTTAAGAAGAGTAATATTAAAATAAATATTTCCTATATAAACTATGAAAACTTTAACAAAACAAGAGGAAGAGAAATTAAATAGAATAGTGTGCCTGATTGTACCCTCAAGCAAGAGAACTCTAACCCAAGACAGTGGAAGACCATGGTACAGAGGCTATGGCACTACCCAAGACTAGAGAACAATGGTTTGATTTTGGAGTGTCCTTCTCCTAGAAGAGCTGCTTACCATAGCTAAAGAGTCTCTTCTACCCTTACTAAGAGGAAAGTAGCCACAGAACAAATACAGTGCAGTAGTTAACCCCTTGAGCGAAGAAGAATTGTTTAGTAACCTCAGTGTTGTCAGGTGTGTGAGGACAGAGGAGAATCTGTTAAGAATAGGCCAGACTATTCGGCGTATGTGTAGGCAAAGAGAAAGAACCGTAACCAAAGAGAAGGATCCAACGTAGTACTGTCTGGCCAGTCAAAGGACCCCATAACTCTCTGGCGGTAGTATTTCAACGGGCGGCTGGTGCCTTGGCCAACCTACTACCTGATAGATAGATATATTTATGTATATATACGTGTATATATATGTATGTATATATATATATATATATATATATATATTTTATATATATATATGTGTATATATATATATATATATATATATATATATATGTGTGTGTGTTTGTGTGTGTGTGTGTGTGTGTGTAAGAGTAACAAGTTTAAATAATCCTGAGAGATCCCTTTTGCTTTTCTTTTTCCTCCTCTCCCTTTCAAGCGTATCCCTACATGAAACAAGTTTTCTCTTCTGAAGTTTGTAAAATTCTGTCATATTTCCGCCGAAATTTAAATCTAGTTCGGTGGTCCCCAGGTTTTGGGACTCTGATGCAGCTTGTGTTTTTATTTGCCTGCATAGATTGAAACGAAAACAAGACCAACATTCAAGTAATGTTTACGTGTTTTCAAAACGGGTGGTATTTCTTTGCCCTAAAAATATGGAAAACTTTTTTAATGATTTTAAAGTTTTATTCTTCCTTTAGTTTTCTTTAAATGCATTGATATTCCGGGGGTTATTTTTCAGGCAAATATAGTTGTAGGAATGGCAAAATAGTGATGAAAATGTTTTGGAAGATATATTCTGTTGATGAATGTCTATGCAATGTGCAAAAGTGTGCTCCCAGCTACATGAAGAAATGGAAGCAAGCAAAGAAGAAATTATCAGTAATATAATAATATTATTTTTCAGTCCTACGTTCTGCTTTCACTTGACATCATCTTTCATCTTCAAATCTTGAATTCTCAAGATATTCCCCATTAATGTTGATGCCTACATTTTTTCAACCGAAATTCTTAAAATCGCTGTGAATAATTTAGGAAAAATGTGGTCTCCCTGTCTAACTTCTTTCTCAATCGGAATTTTCCCCCTATGTTTATGTAGTTTTAGGATTACTGTTCTTCCTTTATAGATATCTTCTAATATTCCAACATAAGATTCATCTGTTACTTGTCTTTGAAGGGCTTTCATTACTGCTGAAGTTTTGACTGAAACAAAAGCTTTCTCATATTCAATAAATGCCATACATAGTGGTATGTCATACTCTGCTGATTTTTTCATTAGCTGGTTAATTTCTTGGATATAATCTGTTTTTGAATATCCACTTCTAAAGCTTGCCTGCTCTCTTGGTTGAGATAAAGTCTGATTTTTATTTTTTGTTTTAAAGCGTCATTCACACAGATCGTATTCATCCGATTCACCTTATTTTTCGCCTTTTAAAGCACAGTTATGCGGTAGTTAGAATAAGAGAGAATAATATAGCATATACATATTGGTACATATTGATAAGAATTAAAAATATTTATTGGAAATGAAAATGGTCTATATGGTATAAATTATACTTGAAATATAAAACAAGGAGATTATAAAACTTGAATGTGAGCGATGTCAATCTAAAGCTTACGTAGATACACACACACATATATTTATATATATATATATATATATATATATATATATATATATATATATATATACATATATATATACATATATATATATATATATATATATATATATATATATATATATTATATATATACTGTATATATATATATATGTATATATATATATATATATATATATATATATATATATATATATACTACACAGTAATCTAGATGTTTTCTTCCAGCTGTGACCAAGGTTGACTCCAGTCTTTTTATAGTTTATATATGAAATATCTGTTTTTGGTGTTTTTACTGTATTTAAAACGTTTTATTTCAATTGTTCATTAATTCTCATATCGTTTATTTATATCCCTATTTCCTTTCCTCACTGGGCTATCTTTCCCTGTTTGAGCCATAGGGTTTATAGCATCCTGCTTTTCAAACTAGGATTGTAGCTTATTATTATTATTATTATTATTATTGTTATTATTATTATTATTATTATTATTATTATTTTTACTTGCTAAGCTACGACCCTAG
>NC_090748.1:1891187-1898687 GCF_036898095.1 Palaemon carinicauda | reverse complement strand
AATTCAATTTAAAATCATAAAAATAAACATGCAGGTCTTCGTCTTATGTAGCCAAACAGTGTTCAAAATTATCTTCGCCAACTTCGTTGCGAAGGTTATATTTTGATATTATTATTATTACTTGCTAAGCTACAACCCTACTTGGAAAAGCAAGATACTATAAGCCCAGGGGCTCCAACAGGGAAAATAACTCAGTGAGGAAAGGAAACAAAGAAAAATTAAATATTTTAAGAAGAGCAACAAGATTAAAATAAATATTAATTTGTTTGTATGTTTGTCTGTTGTTTGCGATTCGCATAACTCAAATACTATTACTCTGAATCTCATGAAATTTGGTGAGTTATCCAAGGACGATTTGATTAGGTATTGGGAGTGATTTGGTCAAAAGTCAAGGTCAAGGTCCCGGAAAGGTCAAAAACTGCTTTTTGCCATATCGTTACCAATTTTTATAGCTTCAGTCTGTACTGTTTTGAGTCGAGCACAGCGCTGGTTTGTTTCTTTAAAAAATAGCACATTTTAGAGTCAGGAAGTTGGTCTCTTATGTATGTAGTATCTTCTCAATAGTTAGTTTATATTAATTTAGTTCAATACCTACATCTTTCAGCTATAGTCAATCCTTTTTAGTGAGGCAGATTTGCACCGACTCGCAGGGGTGCCCTTTTCGCTCGGAAAAGTTTCCTGATCGCTGATTGGTTGGGCAAGATCATTCTAACCAATCAGAGAGCAGGAAACTTTTCCGAGCTAAAAAAGGGCACCCGCTGCGAGTCGGTGCAAATGCGCCTCATTAAAAAAAATTGAGTATAGTAGTAATGCTTCTAGAACGCAATAAGTAATATATGACAGTCGTGTTTAATAGACTGTGGCCCCAAGAAGGATATTTACCTCTGCCAACGAAGTTAGGAGGAGGTTATGTTTTCGCCCCTTTTTGTCCGTTGGTTTCTTTGTGAACAATTTTCTGGTGAAACTTTCAGGGATTGATTGTTATGCTGACACGTGGAAATGATTCAATTTTGAAAGTCCTAGGTCAAAGGTCAAGGTCAAGGTCGAGCAAAAGGTCGACCGAAGTAACCCTAACCTTAAAGCCAAGTTCGTACATGGTTGTCACGAAGAGTTCAAATACGCCTACGGTCTTAACTGATTCTGGGAAAGGCAAGCTAGTTTCGAGGAATAAGTTTCCGTGGCGGAGGTCTGCACTTAGAGTGGTTTTTACAGTTTGCTTTGAGATCAGCTGATTATTTATTTCCCTAAGTGAAATATTTAATTTTGAAAGTCCTTGGTCAAACTCACTTCAACTATGCCTGCGGTCTAAATTGATTCTGGGAAAGGCAAGCTAGTATCGAGGAATAAGCTGCCATGGCGGAGGTCTGCACTCTCAAAGGGTTTTTCTAGTTTGCTTTGAAATCAGCTGATTATTTCTTTCCCTAAGTGAAATATTTAATTTTGAAAGTCCTTGGTCAAAGGTCAAGGTCAAGGTCGAGCAAAATTTCGACTGAATTAACAACCCTAACCTTAAACCCAAGTTCGCACATAGTTGTCATACAGACTTTAAATACGCCTACGGTATAAATTGATTCTGGGAAAGGCAAGCTGGTTTCGAGAAATAAGCTGCCGGGGTGGAGGTCTGCACTCTGAGTGCTTTTCTAGTTTACTTTGATATCAGCTGCTTATTTCTTTCCCCGAGTGAAATATTTAATTTTGAAACTCCTTGGTCAAAGGTCAAGGTCGAGCAAAAGTTCAACCGAAATAAACCCTAACCTTAAACCCAAGTTCGCACATAGTTGTCATACAGACTTTAAATACGCCTACGATCTAAATTGACTCTGAGAAAGGCAAGCTGGTTTCGAAAAATAAGCTGCCGTGGTGGAGGTCTGCAATCTGAGTGCTTTTCTAGTTTACTTTTAGATCAGCTGCTTATTTCTTTCCCCGAGTGAAATGTTATTATTTTGCTTTTCCGAAGGGAAAGGGAAATATTTGACCATATGTGGTTTTCCGCCACCGTTTCCCCTATTAGTTTCAACCTCTTTCCCTTATCCACCATCTTTGCAACAGACAGTTTGTTGAAGAAGATTTCCCTTGACGGGCATTATAACTTTCGAGACAAGTAAGACTCCCTTTTGCTGGAACGGGGGAATCTGGAAGGTTGCTGGAACGGGGGAATCTGGAAGGAGATGTTACGGAAGTTTTCGGGAAAGCGGCTCCACGGATGTCCTAAAAAGCTTATTGGAAATTTATGGCGGCTGTAACCCGCATCAAGGTTCATTGGAGATTCGATACATGAGGGGGGATGTTTTCTTCCTCCTTAGGGGTTAGGTATCGAACTTTGTGTTTTAGGATTGTCTGGGATGTCTCTTCTTCTGAAAAAAAAAAAAACTTGCTTTTTCCATTTTAGCCATGTCGGCTTCATCCACCATGTCGACATTCATAATCAGTCAAATAGTTTTTGAGTTATGCGAATCACAAACACACACAGACAAACAAACACATGTCTATCAAAACATAACCTTCGCAACTAAGTTGGCGAAGGTAATAACATTTTAGTGAAGGTTACCCAATTGTAGCTTTCATTCTCAGCCCAAGTTAGAAAGTGAGAAAGCTTTCAGCTCAAGTTTGCTGTGGAATTATTGATAAGACTGCAGTGAATAAACTTTGTGTCTTGGAGCTTCTTCGTTTTCTTAGGTAAAAGTCTTTCATTTTTTCCCCTAATATTTGTCTCTGGGTTTATTCTTAAAAAGTATGACTTCATCATTATCATCTCCTCCTACGCCTAATGACGCAAAGGGCCTCGGTTACATTATGCCAGTCGTCTCTATCAATGAGCCTTGAATTCATAACTTCTCCATTCATCATCTCCTTCACGTTTCATAGTCCTCAGCCATGTAGACCGGGGTCTTCCAACTCTTCTTGTGCCTTGTGGAGTCCAGCTGAACGTTTGGTAAACTAATCCCTCTTGTGGAGTGCGAAGAGCCTGCCCAAACCATCTTCATCTACCCCTCATTATGATCTCATTCATATATGGCACTCGAGTAATCTCTATTATGGACTTAGCTTATGAAAATTTGAATTTTATTGCCATTCCTCGTCACAGACATGGTTAGTTTGATAAGTATTATCTCTATATGTAACTTTAAATTCTATAATTTTCACAAGCCACGTGACTGTTGACTCATTACAACTTCAGCATTCTGTTCTCTCAAACTATTAAATTCATTAGAAACTTCAGTGTCCCATTTTGTGGCCAACTTGATAGGGCTTCACAATCACATTATGTATAGTCAATTTTTTTTAGTGAGGCGCATTTCCACTGACTTGCAGCGGTGCCCCTTTTAGCTCGGAAAAGTTTCCTGCTATCTGATTGGTTAGAATTATCTCGTCCAACCAATTGGCGAGCAGGAAACTTTTCCGAGCTAAAAGGACACCCCTGCGAGTCCGTGCAAATCTGCCTCACTATAAAGAATTGACTGTAGTGTAACTTATAAGCAAAAGTCCCAATTCCTTCCATTATAATCGTCCCGTTCATCGCTTACTAAAACTGACCGATTCCAAGATTCCAGGAACTAAAACTTTGACCGATTCCAAGATTCCAAGAACTAAAACAACGATTTCAAGATTCCAGGAACTAAAACTTTGAACGTTTCCAAGATTCCAGGAAATAAAACTTTAACCGATTCCAAGATTTCTGGAGCTAAAAATTTGAAAGACTCCAAGATTCCAGGAACTAAAACTTTAACCGATTCCAAGATTCCAGGAACTGAAACTTTGAATGATTCCAAGATTCCTGGAAGTAAAACTTCAACCGATTCCGAGATCCCAGGAACTAAAACTTTGACTGAATCCATGATTCTAGGAACTAAAACTAACAGATTCAAGATTCCAGGAACTAAACTTTTAACTTATTCCAAGATCCGAGAAACTAAAACTTTAACCGATTCCAAGATTCCAGGAACTAAAACTTTAACCGATTCCAAGATTTCTGGAGCTAAAAATTTGAAAGATTCCAAGATTCCAGGAACTAAAACTTTAACCGATTCCAAGATTCCAGGAACTAAAACTTTAACCGATTCCAAGATTCCAGGAACTAAAACTTTGACAGATTCCAAGATCCCAGGAACTAAAATTTTGAACGATTCCAAGATTCCTGATTATCTATTTATGATTTTAGTGACATACCTTTCCTCGCCAAAATACAATTATACAATCCAGACTATCTTACTGCTTTGATGTCTTCTCTTGATTTATTTAGGTTTTCACCTATTCCTCTCTTTCAGTTACTAGAGGGATTTTTTGGCATAGTAAAAAAGATTAATATTATTTTTTTTGCTATCTCCCGTACTCCCCTTTACAATAAAGTGCAAGTGTGTGGGTACACACACACCATATATATATATATATATATATATATATATATATATATATATGTATGTGTGTGTATATATATATATATATATATATATATATGTATGTATATAGATACATACATACATACATATTTACATGTATATATATATATATATATATATATATGCATATATATATATATATATATATTTATATATATATATATATATATATATATTATATATATATATATATATATATTGACTGTCACGCTCAGGGAAGATGAAGTAGCCATTCCACAAATTACCCAAACAGCCGTCTGGTAGTTAGGAAAGGGGGGGAGGGGTGGTGAAAGGGTTGAATCTCTGTGTGCGTATATGTGCATATTTATCTAAATATTAAACCGTCATTTTTTGACGGGTCGAGTACAATAGTTGTTATATAAGATATATATTATGGCTTAATTTTTCACATAATGAGAGGAGCGAAATCATGATTATTGCAACTACAAAAGGGGAGGAATTCTGCAACACATAAGTTCAAAAACATTTATTTTATTTTTATTTTTATTTTTATTTTTAGGAGTTTCTTTATCTTTGAACGACATTACAGACATGAACATTACAGGCACCTGAAATATGGACCATTTTCTGTTTTGATTATTATTATTATTATTATTATTACTTGTGCTAAGGTACGACCCTAGTTGGAAAAGCAGGATGCTATAAGCCTAGGGACTCCAACAGAGAAAATAGCCCAGTGAGTAAAAGGAAACAAGGAAAAATAAAATATTTCTTTAGAATAAATATCTCCTATAAAAACTATAAAAACATTAACAAAACAAGAAGAAGAGAAAAAAGATAGAATAGCGTGTCCTAGTGTACCCTTAAAGCAAGAGAACTCTAACCCAAGACGGTGGAGAACCATGGTACGGATTTTGAGTAATGTTGCATTTGTTAAAGTGTTTTTGGCAGGCGCAATTACATGGCATTCCATTAGGATGATGCCCTCTTGGTAGGACCCTTAACTCTCTCCTATAATTATCCTCCGAAATAACATTACTGCATTGCTCGAAGAAGGTCCACTTTTAGCCACTTGGGATTTTATTAACCAGTTTAATAGCCGAACGTATGCGGTGTTTTCTACAGTTAAGGACTCGTGTCTGAGAGAGAGAGAGAGAGAGAGAGAGAGAGAGAGAGAGAGTGTGTGTGTGTTACAAGGAGTTACAAGGATTTTGGATGTCTCAAAGAGTTTTTAGTCCATCCGCGGACACTCGATTTGCGTTTTGAGAGAGAGAGAGAGAGAGAGAGAGAGAGAGAGAGAGAGAGGAGAGAGAGAGAGAGAGAATATTTGAAACCATTATGGAGAACATTGATAGGAAATCAGCTGTATTAAATTGTCACCCAATGAGAGAGAGAGAGAGAGAGAGAGAGAGAGAGAGAGGAGAGAGAGAGAGAGAGAGAGAGAGAGAGAGAGAGAGAGAGAATATTTGAAACCATTATGGAGAACATTGATAGGAAATCAGCTGTATTAAATTGTCACCCAACGAGAGAGAGAGAGAGAGAGAGAGAGAGAGAGAGAGAGAGAGAGAGAGAGAGTTACAAGGAGTTACAAGTATTTTGGATGCCGAGACTCCATTTGCTCTTTGGTAGAGAGAGAGAGAGAGAGAGAGAGAGAGAGAGAGAGAGAGAGAGAGAGAGAGAGAGAGAGAGAGAGAGAGTGTGTAATAACATGAGCTATTTTTTATAGAAAAGATTTTACCACTTCATGGTGTGTATTGATTTGAATTTTGCATAAATCAATAATATCACATAAACATGAAATACTTTAGGAAAGAAAGCGAGAAATACTGAACATCTCTATATTAGAGAAGGGAAGATGAATGTTATGTTATAATTTTGATGCTTATGTTCAACATAACATAATTTCCAGTAGTAAAAGATGAAGAAACATGAAATAAAATATTAGAGAAGGAAAGATGAATATATTGTTATAATTTTGATGCTTATGTTCAACATAACATAATTTCCAGTAATGAGAGATGAAGACACATGAAATAGAATACCTGTATTAGAGAAGGGAAGATGAATATTATGTTATAATTTTGATGCTTATGTTCAACATAACACAATTTCCAGTAATAAAAGATGAAGACACATGAAATAGAATATAAGAGAAGGGAAGATAAATATTGTTATAATTTTGATGCTTAGGTTCAACATAACACAATTTCCAGTAATAAAAGAGGAAGAAGAAACATGAAATATGAAAGAGGATAGAATTCCGTAAGACTTTAATGTCGTGTGAGATGTGGCAGACTGCTTCATGTTTCGTTAACCCGGAGACTCCAAAAAATGTAGTAGTATGTAGATGGTGGTTGCATTTAATTAACCCTGGCCATGGTCATGTTCCCTGAAGTTTATAAAGCTTGCTTGGGCCAGGAATTTACAGCTTCGTTCAAATGAACACAAACAAAAAAGCTTTTTGTTGTTGATTATGCGTAAAGTTTGGAATTTTTTTTCTTTTTTTTGGGGGGGGGTGGGGGGTGGGGTAATATGCCGAATGTTATTATCTACTGGCATGTAATTTAGAAAAAATTAGATATTATTTTAGAATATACAGCAATCAGAATACATATATATATATATATATGTATATATAATATATATATATATATATATATATATATATATATATATATATATATATATATATATATACAGTATATATATATATATATATATATATATATATATATATATATATATATATATATATATATATATTCAAATAAGCCATATATTCTATGCATTAATATCTGGATTCTCTTACCGACCTCGGGATCAGAGTCCCGTGACGAAACCACTCAAAGACAATAGCATTTGACCTGCTGGGAATCGAACCCTGGTCCAGGATATTTGTATGACAGTGTCCGTACAGCCATTAATGTATTATAATATTCGGCTTATTTGAATATAAAAAACGTATATATATATATATATATATATATATATATATATATATATATATACACACATATACATATATATATACATTATATACACACACACACACACATATATATATATATATATATATATATATATATATACCTATTCTCTATTTGATTTAATCTTTCTATAACCAAACAACAAACATTTTCTT
>NC_090748.1:1883687-1886187 GCF_036898095.1 Palaemon carinicauda | reverse complement strand
ATAAAATTTCGTTGATTTTTTTCAGTAAAAAACAACCAATTTTCATCGATTTTCCAGTAAAAACAACAAATTTTCATTGATTTATTCAGTAAAAACTACCCATTTTCGTTGATCTCTTTCCATTAAATTACAAACCACTTTCATCGATTTTCCCGTAAAAACAACAAATTTTCATTGATTTATTCAGTAAAAACAACCCATTTTCGTATATTTTTTCAATAAAAACAACCCATTTTCGTATATTTTTCCATTAAAAAACAACCCACTTTCGGTAGATTTGTGGCCCTATCCATTCTTCTATCGACAACATCAATAGCGTTGAAATGTCCTCGGAACACTTTTATAGACGACCTACTATGAATCTGGTCTTTTCATTTGTGCGATAACAGCGGGAATCACTCGCTCACTGGAATTGCTCCTTGGAGGACCTCAGTGGATAAATGCAGCTGGATCCAGAGGAAGATTTAGCCCATCAAGAACCAATCTAATGTCGCTGGCTCGCACATTTACGATCTGTATTAAGTAGAGTTGAGAACTGTCGACTTGACTCTCTCTCTCTCTCTCTCTCTCTCTCTCTCTCTCTCTCTCTCTCTCTCTCTCTCTCTCTCTCTCTCTCTCTCTAGTAATGAGTAGGAATGACACTAGATGGGATATTAAATTTGGCTTGTGTTTTAGTTACTTCCTTTAGGTGGTGATGTGCAAGATTTGTTAAGATTAATAATCCAGTGTTGCCTTCTTTATATTAATTGTACCTGACATACTTATATGTTTGTATAAACAACAAATTAGAATTTACTTGATGTACTATATATATACATATACATACATACATACATACATACATACATACAAGTGTGCAGCTGGATATTGAATCTTCCTGCATGTAGTATTTATTTCACACTCAGTACATGTTCGCATAGTTTTTTTTTACACAAAGATTCTCCCAAAATTCTTATGAATATAAAATTATATTAACAGATTTCGAATTCCTATAGCTAGTTTCAAATAACCTTTATTCACTTGTTGATGGTCTCAGTAAGTTCATTTAATATGATTTTCCATATCTCCATTACTGCTGTGCCTTCCATTCCATATATATATATATATATATATATATATATATATATATATATATATTTATATGTATATATTTATATGTATATATATATATATATATATATATATATACAAGTATATATATATATATATATATATATATATATATATACATGTATATGTATACACATATACGAGTATGTATATATATATTCCTTTTCGATTAAGGATACCTTAACCTGGTGAAAGACTTTGCGTATCGCCATGATTGGCAAATCTGTACTAGTAAGGGCCACCCATACTAGGATGGTTAGCTATGAATTATCAGACGAATATCTCCCACTATCATCAACTTGCACTGGTTACCGTGCTGATGAAAACTGGCCAAAGACCCAGACATGAATTACCATGCCAAAGGCCTCAGTCCTGCAATGCACTAGAATCTGCTGCATTTGTTGTTTATATATATATATATATATATATATATATATATATATATATATATATATATATAAATGTGTGTATGTATGTATGTATAGTTGCGGGTTTTAGGTCTCTCCCTGAGACGACCTTCATCATTTCCTCGGGCGACCATAAGCCAGCAGGGACTATCACTAGCCCCCTCTAACCCCCCCCCCCCCTCCAGGCACCACCATGGGGAGTACCCCCGGTAGAAGGTCTCACACTATTCGCGCCTTGGCGGGGACGCGAACTCGGGACCTTTGAAACGGAAGCCCGCGACGCTAATATCTCACCTTACGTGGTTCATTAGTACCAAGAGACATTGGATTATAAAATGACTCAAAAGTTTTCCTAAACATATTCTGATTACAAAAAACCAGCTTCCAAGTGAAGCACAGCACTTAACTTCTTCTATATTTTGAAGCCGACGCAAGGCCGGATAAAAACGACAGAAGTTGAATTTTATTTTATTTTTATTTAATATCTATGGACGTATAGTCGGAATTGCAAAAAAGGATCTCACTGTATGTATGCACATATATATATATATATATATATATATATATATATATATATATATATATATATATATATACATATATATATCTGCATCTGAGCATCACGTTTTCCTGTGATTTTTACGCATATATATATGTGTGTGTTATATACATACATGTGTGTTCAATATCTAATTTTCCCTACCACAAGATCAAAGACCCATCGAGAAATTAGTTTAATAATATATATTTCAATAGGACCAGGATTCGTTCCTTAGCGCTGATAGAACAATGGATAAATAGTAAGTATTAGCCCACAGTCAAATACACCATCATTATTACTAGCCATGCTCCAACTCAAGTTTAAAAAGCTAAATACTAAAATTGCTGAAAAGAAATTGAAAAGACACATTAGAAAACGAGACACAACAGAAAACGATGATATACAGATAAGTAATAATATTACTTATCCTTATACATATATT
>NC_090748.1:1873687-1878687 GCF_036898095.1 Palaemon carinicauda | reverse complement strand
ATATATATATATATATATATTTGTAATTAAAAAGAGTATTCGTTATTAAAATACGTAATAGCTTGTATTTACGACGAATCTTACCCCCATCCACCACTCACATTCTGCAACCATGATAGCATTTTGAGTTAAGTCTTCCTGGCTTTCATTAATCCTCATAGTTCTTACGTGATTATATCAGCTTTCTCTTGCGTCTCTTAAAGTTGAGCAGACCAGTGATAGAGATCGGAATTGTTGTAAAAGGAGCTAGATATTAACAATGTATATTGAAGCCAGACTGCTTTATCTATATATTTTGTTTTGGAAGGTTGCAGAAAGGCAGAAAGGAAGTGGTGGATGAGAAAATGAGTGAATTTGAATAGCTAAGGGAAGGAATAAGAAAATATTTCTTCTATGTAAGTGAAGTATGGATATTAGTTGATAATGGAATTTAAATTAATTTAGTAAAAAGAATTACCCATCACTATGGGTCATGTAAGAAATGCAATTTGAATGAATTTAGTAAAAAGAATTATCCATCAATATGGGTCATGTAGGAAATGCAATTTAAATGAATTTAGTAAAAAGAATTATCTATCAATATGGGTCATGTAGGAAATGCAATTTAAATGAATTTAGTAAAAAGAATTCTTTCAATATGGGTCATGTAGGAAATGCAATTTTAATGAATTTAGTAAAAAAAATTCTCTCTCAATATGGGTCATGTAGGAAATGGAATTTAAATGAATTTAGTAATAAGAATTCTCTCTCAATATGGGTCATGTAGGAAATGCAATTTGAATGAATTTAGTAAAAAAAATTCTCTCTCAATATGGGTCATGTAGGAAATGGAATTTAAATGAATTTAGTAATAAGAATTCTCTCTCAATATGGGTCATGTAGGAAATGCAATTTTAATGAATTTAGTAAAAAAAATTCTCTCTCAATATGGGTCATGTAGGAAATGGAATTTAAATGAATTTAGTAATAAGAATTCTCTCTCAATATGGGTCATGTAGGAAATGCAATTTGAATGAATTTAGTAATAAGAATTCTCTCTCAATATGGGTCATGTAGGAAATGCAATTTAAATGAATTTAGTAAAAAGAATTCTTTCAATATGGGTCATGTAGGAAATGCAATTTAAATGAATTTAGTAAAAAGAATTCTTTCAATATGGGTCATGTAGGAAATGCAATTTTAATGAATTTAGTAAAAAAAATTCTCTCTCAATATGGGTCATGTAGGAAATGCAATTTAAATGAATTTAGTAAAAAGAATTCTCTCAATATGGGTCATGTAGGAAATGCAATTTGAATGAATTTAGTTATAAGAATTCTCTCTCAATATGGGTCATGTAGGAAATGCAATTTAAATGAATTTAGTAAAAAGAATTCTTTCAATATGGGTCATGTAGGAAATGCAATTTTAATGAATTTAGTAAAAAGAATTCTCTCTCAATATGGGTCATGTAGGAAATGCAATTTTAATTAATTTAATAAAAAGAATTCTCTCTCAATATGGGTCATGTAGGAAATGCAGTTTAAATGAATTTAGTAAAAAGAATTCTCTCTCAATATGGGTCATGTAGGAAATGCAATTTAAATGAATTTAGTAAAAAGAATTCTCTCAATATGGGTCATGTAGGAAATGCAATTTGAATGAATTTAATAAAAAGAATTCTCTCTCAATATGGGTCATGTAGGAAATGCAATTTGAATGAATTTAATAAAAAGAATTGTCTCTCAATATGGGTCATGTAGGAAATGCAATTTAAATGAATTTAGTAAAAAGAATTCTCTCTCAATATGGGTCATGTAGGAAATGCAATTTGAATGAATTTAGTAAAAAGAATTCTCTCTCAATATGGGTCATGTAGGAAATGCAATTTAAATTAATTTAATAAAAAGAATTCTCTCTCAATATGGGTCATGTAGGAAATGCAATTTAAATGAATTTAGTAAAAAGAATTCTTTCAATATGGGTCATGTAGGAAATGCAATTTGAATGAATTTAGTAAAAAGAATTCTCTCAATATGGGTCATGTAGGAAATGCAATTTAAATGAATTTAGTAATAAGAATTCTCTCAATATGGTTCATGTAGGAAATGGAATTTAAATGAATTTAGTAATAAGAATTCTCTCTCAATATGGGTCATGTAGGAAATGCAATTTAAATTAATTTAATAAAAAGAATGCTCTCTCAATATGGGTCATGTAGGAAATGCAATTTAAATGAATTTAGTAAAAAGAATTCTTTCAATATGGGTCATGTAGGAAATGCAATTTGAATGAATTTAGTAAAAAGAATTCTTTCAATATGGGTCATGTAGGAAATGCAATTTTAATGAATTTAGTAAAAAAAATTCTCTCTCAATATGGGTCATGTAGGAAATGGAATTTAAATGAATTTAGTAAAAAAAATTCTCTCTCAATATGGGTCATGTAGGAAATGGAATTTAAATGAATTTAGTAATAAGAATTCTCTCTCAATATGGGTCATGTAGGAAATGCAATTTAAATGAATTTAGTAAAAAGAATTCTCTCAATATGGGTCATGTAGGAAATGCAATTTGAATGAATTTAATAAAAAGAATTCTCTCTCAATATGGGTCATGTAGGAAATGCAATTTGAATGAATTTAATAAAAAGAATTGTCTCTCAATATGGGTCATGTAGGAAATGCAATTTAAATGAATTTAGTAAAAAGAATTCTCTCTCAATATGGGTCATGTAGGAAATGCAATTTGAATGAATTTAGTAAAAAGAATTCTCTCTCAATATGGGTCATGTAGGAAATGCAATTTAAATTAATTTAATAAAAAGAATTCTCTCTCAATATGGGTCATGTAGGAAATGCAATTTAAATGAATTTAGTAAAAAGAATTCTTTCAATATGGGTCATGTAGGAAATGCAATTTGAATGAATTTAGTAAAAAGAATTCTCTCAATATGGGTCATGTAGGAAATGCAATTTAAATGAATTTAGTAATAAGAATTCTCTCAATATGGTTCATGTAGGAAATGGAATTTAAATGAATTTAGTAATAAGAATTCTCTCTCAATATGGGTCATGTAGGAAATGCAATTTAAATTAATTTAATAAAAAGAATGCTCTCTCAATATGGGTCATGTAGGAAATGCAATTTAAATGAATTTAGTAAAAAGAATTCTTTCAATATGGGTCATGTAGGAAATGCAATTTGAATGAATTTAGTAAAAAGAATTCTTTCAATATGGGTCATGTAGGAAATGCAATTTTAATGAATTTAGTAAAAAAAATTCTCTCTCAATATGGGTCATGTAGGAAATGGAATTTAAATGAATTTAGTAAAAAAAATTCTCTCTCAATATGGGTCATGTAGGAAATGGAATTTAAATGAATTTAGTAATAAGAATTCTCTCTCAATATGGGTCATGTAGGAAATGCAATTTAAATGAATTTAGTAAAAAGAATTCTCTCTCAATATGGGTCATGTAGGAAATGCAATTTAAATTAATTTGATAAAAAGAATTCTCTCTCAATATGGGTCATGTAGGAAATGCAATTTAAATGAATTAAGTAAAAAGAATTATCTATCAATATGGGTCATGTACGAATGTAGGAATGAATAAAAGCCTCAAATGAAGGATCACTATTGTCCAGAGGTTGTTGGTTTCAAAGATAGAATTGAAAGGTGAGTCATTCCAAAGAACTGTGGTAAAGGGAAAATTGCTTGGTAGATGAACGAGACGTGTAGGAAAGGGCAGGCCCTTCATATCCATCTTCTAAATAGAATATGAAGCTGAGGATGCTGAGAGGTTTTCTCTATATTGTAGAGCTTCCATCTCTGGTCTACATATTAGAGGACATTGTGAGGTTGATTGTTATCCTTAGAACCATCATGTATTAAGGTCAATTGTATCAGTATTGTTATACCAGAGAAAATCATATTGACCAAAGACTTGTGTAACGACAACTCTTAACTGTACAGACGTTACGCACTGCCCTGGATATCAGACCAAGGTGCACTCATGGCACCCTAAATCTAAGTAACTGTACAGACGGACGCTATGCACTGCCCTGGATATCAGGCCAAGGTGCACTCATGGCACCCTAAATCTAAGTAACAGTACAGACGCTATGCACTGGCCTGGATATCAGGCCATGGTGCACTCATGGCACCCTAAATCTAAGTAACAGTACAGACGCTATGCACTGCCCTGGATATCAGGCCAAGGTGCACTCATGGCACCCTAAATCTAAGTAACAGTACAGACGCTATGCACTGCCCTGGATATCAGGCCATGGTGCACTCATGGCACCCTAAATCTAAGTAACAGTACAGACGCTATGCACTGCCCTGGATATCAGACCAAGGTGCACTCATGGCACCCTAAATCTAAGTAACTGTACAGACGCTATGCACTGCCCTGGATATCAGACCAAGGTGCACTCATGGCACCCTAAATCTAAGTAACTGTACAGACGCTATGCACTGCCCTGGATATCAGACCAAGGTGCACTCATGGCACCCTAAATCTAAGTAACTGTACAGACGCTATGCACTGCCCTGGATATCAGACCAAGGCGCCCCCCAGTTTAAGAATCAATGCTCTGTCCGCTTATTATGGAAAGTGTAAACGTGTGTGCATTTCCCGTAGAGTTTATTTTTTTCATTTGAAGAAAATTATCCACATTTTTTTAATTTTTTATTATAAATACTTCATATTGTGTAGACGTATTGCTTGTAGCCCAATCTGTCAGTATCATAATCTTAGTTTAATTGTGATATCCTAACCGGGTAGTTGAATCAATAAAACTTCAAAAGTTCAAACTTGCAGCAAATGTTTTTACTGTTGAACCGGCTGACATAAGTCTTTTTGTAGTCTATATTATGATTTATCTGTTTTAATGTTATTAATGTTTTTGTAAAATATTTTATTTTAAGTTTTCATTACTTCTTATATCGTTTATATATTTCCTTATTTCCTCCCTGGGCTATTTTTCCCTGTTGGAGCCCTTGGGCTTATAGCATCTT
>NC_090748.1:1868687-1871187 GCF_036898095.1 Palaemon carinicauda | reverse complement strand
CCCTCTCTCTATTCTCCCCTTTCTCAGTTCGGAATAGCATCGCGAGTTTAGTCCATCACCATTTGCATAAGTTGCTGGAGAGAGGCCATAATGGTCTGCTCCATAAACACCCGCTTCATAAAATGACCCTAACTGCAAAAAGAAGCAGCAGGAAGAGGGAGGTCAAAAGAAGCAGTAGAAGTAGATAAAAAACAACAGCAGCAGAAATAGGTCAAAATAATCCTAACTGCAAAAAGCAGCAGCAGAATCAGAAGCAGGAGGTCAAAAGCAGCAGCAGAAGTAGATAAAAGAGAGCAACAGAAATAGGTCAAAAGCAGCAGCAGAAGTAGATAAAAGAGAGCAGTAGATAAAAGAGAGCAGCATAGATGGGTCAAAAGCAGCAGCATAAGTAGATAAAAGAGAGCAGCAGAAATAGGTCAAAAGCAGCAGCAGAAGTAGGAGGTCAAAAGCAGCAGCAGTAGAAGTAGGAGGTCAAAAGCAGCAGCATTAGAAGCAGGTGGTCAAAAGTAGCAGCAGTAGAAGCAGGGGGTCAAAGGCAGAAGCAGGAGGTCGAAAGCAGCAGGAAGAGGAAGGTCAAAAGAAGCAGCATTAGAAGCAGGAGGTCAAAAGTAGCAGCAGTAGAAGCAGGGGGTCAAAGGCAGAAGCAGGAGGTCGAAAGCAGCAGGAAGAGGGCGGTCAAAAGAAGCAGTAGTAGAAGCAGGAGGTCAAAGGCAGCAGCAGCAGAAGCAGGAGCTCCAAAGCAGCAGGAAGACGTAGGTCAAAAGAAGCAGTAGTAGATAAAAAACAGCAGCAGAAATAGGAGGTCAAAACCTGCAGGAAGGAGAATGTCAAAAGCAGCAGCAGTAAGAGCAGGAGGTCAAACGCAGCAGCAGTAGAAGCAGGAGGTCCAAAGCAGCACCAGTAGAAGCAAGGGGTCAAAGGCAGCAGCAGCAGAAGCAGGAGGTCAAAAGCAGCAGGAAGAGGGAGGTCAAAAGAAGCAGTAAAAGTAGATAAAAAACAGCAGCAGAAATAGGAGGTCAAAACCTTCAGGAAGACGGATGTCCAAAGCAGCAGCAGTAGAAGCAGGAGGTCAAAAGCAGCAGCAGAAGTAGGAGGTTAAAAGCAGCAGCAGGTGTAGGAGGTCAAAAGCAAAAGCAGTAGAAGAAGGAGGTTAAAAGCGCCAGCAGAAGCAGGGGGTCCAAAGCAGCAGAAAGAGGGAGGTCAAAAGAAACAGCAGGAAGAGGGAGGTCAAAAGCAGCAGGAAGAGGGAGGTCAAAAGAAGCAGCAGAAGTAGGAGGTCAAAAGCAGCAGAAGAAGCAGGAGGTCAAAAGCAGAAGAAGAAGAAGAAGAAGAAGAAGAAGGTCAAAAACAGCAGCAGTAGAAGGAGGAGGTCAAAAGTAGCAACAGAAGTAGGAGGTCAAAAGCAGTGGCAGTAGAAGCAGGAGGTCAAAAGCAGCAGCAGCAGTAGTAGAACTAGGGGGTCAAAGCAACAGCAGAATTAGGTCAAAAGCAGCGGCATCATGAGGTCAAAAGCAGCAGTATAAGTAGGAGGCCAAAAGTAGGAGGAGGAGGAGAAGGTCAAAGCAGAAAGGAGAAAGAAATAAAAGCAGAAGGTGGCCTTCAACTTTCAGTCACATCATTGCAATTTCTGGGTCTCTTGTCTCTCCCCGAACAACGATCTCCTGGATTAGGATGTCCATGATTCCAGACCATTCCCCCAGTGGTCTTTTTTATGTCTGGATGTCCCACTCTTTCCAGGGTCCAGAGAATCCTGGCTCAATGACAGCTGTCGTTCCAATTCTGAGGAAGACAAGGGTCGTTAAGGTGGCCAAAGAATCTCATGTCATCAGCGTCTTGGTTTCTTTGGCTTGTTACAGGAACGTTTGGATTTGGTCGCGGATGGAAAGCTCAAGAAGTTAAATAGGATTCGCGTAAACATGCAGTTGTTACTGATCGGGGGTGTTAAGTGGGGTTTACACGGTCGAATTGTATGTCGAACCTGGTTGTCGAACCTGTTAGTCGAACCCGGTTGTCGAACCTGGTTGTCGAACTGGCATGTCAAACGATTCGAAGAGGTGGAGTAAATATTTATATAGTAAATATTTATTTTAATGTTACAGTTCTTAAAGTATTTTATTTTTCCTTGTTTCCTTTCCTCACTGGGCTATTTTTACCCTGTTGGGCCCCCTGGGCTCATAGCATCCTGCCTTTCCACCTAAGGTTGTAGCTTAGCAAGTAATAATAATATAATAATAATAATAATAATAATAAAATGCAAAAGGTTTGTGGACAATGATGCCCCGCCCACAAAAGTCAATCGAGAACAGACTTTCTTCAAACCGTTCGTCGAACGTGTTTGACAACCAAATACCCTGTTCACACGCTCGAACACCATTTCAAACACCTTATGATGTTAAGTTTCCTTCTCTTCAGATTTTGAGATTATATTGTATATGTGTACGATAATTCCATGTTGAATAATGGCATTGTATTAATTTTTTGTATTGTTTTTTTTTATAAC
>NC_090748.1:1838687-1856187 GCF_036898095.1 Palaemon carinicauda | reverse complement strand
TGTTCAATCTCAGAAGTAAATTCAACAGGAACATTGCCAATTTTCAAATTCTTGTGTCTTTTGATGGTTGTTTTAAATTATGAAAAAAAATGTATTTTTATCATATTTTTTTATAATGTTTTAAATTATGAAAAAAATATATTTTTATCATATTTTTTTTATAATGTTTTAAATTATGAAAAAAAAATATTTTTATCATATTTTTTATAATGTTTTAAATTATGAAAATAATATATTTTTTATAATGATTTTTTATCTAACATGATTACATATTGATTCTCAATAGCCAATGCTTTAATCTTTATTATCATAGTACATTTCCTGTTTGTTCTTGGCGATCTTACTTAATCTAGGTAATTAGAGATAATTTTATTGACATTAATCCCAATGACTATAACATTCGTGTCCTGTTTCAGCGTTAATACCACTGTCTCCATTATAAATCTCAGATTAAGCCATGCATTATGTATACTGAGCCGCACAGGTTATGTATAATTTTAAAATGATTTCTTTAATAATTGCCTTTATGCATTTTCATATTTTTCCCTGAAGTCATATGGATGGATAATGTGTTTAATAGTAGGTCTCTCTCTTCTCTCTCTCTCTCTCTCTCTCTCTCTCTCTCTACAATGAAAGTCACAACAGACCGAACACTGTATATTATGAATTTATTGGTAGTAAACTGTAGTAAAGTGGATATCATTTTTTTTTTTACTTTACATTTCTTTTGCAAGTCCCCATTGAGATCAGACGTTGATTCATAAAGGCATAGATGTCTGATTTTAGTTCAATTTTCATCAGAATAGATACTCACTAGAACGTCAGCTGGGCATGCCCAACCCACCCACTGTGGTGCTAAACCACAGCAATGGCCTCACCAGTAAACAGCTTAAACTCACGGACCCAGGCGGGGATCCATCTGCTGGCATGCGAATGCTAGGCGAACACTTTACCACTGTACTAGCCAGGAGAAGGAATATACATCCCTTCAGGAGAAATTCAGGGCACTTCAGGACAAACATTTTCTTACATAAAACGGAAATGTTTGGAATGGCACAAAGGCTGTATAATATGGTCACGTCCACAAGAGATATATTCTTCATTTGTTACCACCGCGCTTTGCAATGGCCAATGCCGCAATACTAGAGATTTTGGAGAGAGAGAGAGAGAGAGAGAGAGAGAGAGAGAGAGAGAGAGAGAGAGACGTGTCCTCAACTATTTTTATTTTCCGATTTGAGATAGAGAGAGAGAGAGAGAGAGAGAGAGAGAGAGAGAGAGAGAGAGAGAGAGAGAGAGAGAGAGAGACGTATCCACAACTATTCTTATTTTCTGTTTTGAGAGAGAGAGAGAGAGAGAGAGAGAGAGAGAGAGAGAGAGAGAGAGAGAGAGAGAGAGAGAGAAGACGTGCCCTCAACTATTCTTATATTCTGTTTTGAGAGAGAGAGAGAGAGAGAGAGAGAGAGAGAGAGAGAGAGAGAGCGAGCGAGAGAGAGAGAGAGAGAGAGAGAGAGAGAGAGAGAGAGACGTGTCCTCAACTTCTCTTCATTTCTGATTCTATTTTTTTTCACTGGATAAAATGCAGAGTCGCTGGTTTCATGCATCCGAAATTGCAAGACTTCTAGGATAATTCCTTATGCTAGCTCCACATGCAATGAAACTAATAATGCGTTGAAACGAGCAGATATAACAGGGCGAGGCGCACGCAAGGATTGTCCTTCCTCTGGGTTTTGCTAAGGCCCACGGAACTTGCTTGCCTGTGACCCTTTTTTTTTATATTTTCTTTATATTTTTTAGATTTTTTATAACGTGTGATGTTACTCACGTTTCACAGCTCGCGTACCATATTTTTTATTTGAAGCAAACTTGATTCTTTGAATAATTGCTGTTTAGAAGGGACTTTCATCGCTCTCTCTCTCTCTCTCTCTCTCTCTCTCTCTCTCTCTCTCTCTCTCTCTCTCTCTCTCTCTCTCTCTCTCTCTCTCTATGTATATTATATATATATATATATATATATATATATATATATATATATATATATATATATATATATATATATATATATACTTTCCAGTAAATAAATCATAATAAGAAAAGAAAACTAGTTAAGGACACGTCTCTCTCTCTCTCTCTCTCTCTCTCTCTCTCTCTCTCTCTCTCTCTCTCTCTCTCTCTCTCTCTCTCCTCATATGTATATTATATACATACATTTATATATATATATATATATATATATATATATATATATATATATATATATATATATATATATATATATATACATCTTTTCCAGTAAAAGAAATAGAATCAGAAACGAAAATAAGTTGAGGACAAGTCTCTCTCTCTCTCTCTCTCTCTCTCTCTCACTCTCTCTCTCTCTCTCTCTCTCTACAACATCACAAAATGTTACACTAAAAGCATGGGCGTCGCTTTGAACGAACGCATCCACTTCATCATCGATGTTTACCCTCCCTAAGGTAATAAATTGTTCTTGGATAATGCGTTTTTTATCGCTGATCAATTTGGATGAAATTTTAAGTTCTTGCCTTATCAAAATCCGAGATAATTTCTTGTTAAGGGAAGAAGAAACTCTTTAACTATGGTAAGCAGCTCTTCTGGGAGAAGGACACTCCAAAATCAAATAATTGTTCTCCAGTCTTGGGTAGTGCCATATCCTCCCTACCATGGTCTTCCACTGTCTTGGAGTAGAGTTCTCTTGCTTGAGGGTACACTCGGGCGCACTCTTTAGCTATGGTAAGCAGCTTTTGTAGGAGAAGGACACTCCAAAATCAAACCATTGTTCTTTAGTCTTGTTAGTGCCATAGCTCCTTTACCATGGTCTTCCACTGTGTTGGAGTAGAGTTCTCTTGCTTGAGGGTACACTGGCATACTCTTTAGCTATAATAAGCAGCTCTTCTGGGAGGAGGACACTCCAAAATTAAATAATGGTTCTCCAGTCTTGGGTAGTGCCATAACCTCTGTGCCATGGTCTTCCACTGTCTTGGGGTAGAGTTCTCTTGCTTGGGGGTACACTCAGGTTCTATGCTATCTGTTTCTTTAATTCTTTTCCTCTTTAGGCTATTTTCCCCGTTTAAAGGTTTAAAGACCATACATGAATGGCAGAGGCAAGGGATACTGACAGTGCCCTCGAGACTAACCATATCCATATGATCAACGCCCAAACCCCCCTCTCCACCCAAGCTAGGACTAGGGAGGGTCAGGCAATGGCTGCTGGTGACTCAGGCTGCCCCAAATCCCCATCCTTAGCTCACAAGGATGGTGAGGTTACAGACGCTACAAGAAACAATCGAGTTTGAGCGGGACTCGATCTTCCGTCCAGCACTGCCAGGCTGGAACGTTTTCAATAGGCCACCATAATCTGGGCTTAGAGCGTCCTCCTTTTCCAACTAGGGTTGTAGCTTAGCAAGTATTATTAATAATAATTGTGTATCAAATGCCAGTCAAATTATAACAAGCAAAACTGATTTATAACCACGTTTCTCGTTTGCAGACTTCCTTGTGTCTTCCTTATCCAATTCATGTAAAAAAAAAAGAAAAAAAAAGGAAAAAAAAATTAAATCAAATCTTCGCAGGTATGTTTTATATACCCGCTAAAACTAGATATATTTGCTCTTCTATTTCAAAACAATCCTATAACTGGACTCAGTTACTTCACCTCAACCTACGCTTTATGATACCCCAGATGATATTGCACCTACATCATCCTTAAATCCTTTTTCGTCAGTGTAATTCAACCATCATGAGTCAGCTCAGAGACATTTAAGCATAAGCTAGATCTCGTATCAGATAAACTAAGATTTAATGACACCGGGGGAAATCTTACTCATATCGCTGATATTATTGCATATCTCATCTTTTTTTTTTACTGATGTCAAAAGTGAAAGATCACTGTACCCCTATTGTAACTCTGTATATGGCTTTTGCTGAAATAAAGATTATTATTATTATTATTATTATTATTATTATTAATCTTCCATGTTGTATTCGAATCCGAAATCAGATTTAACATCAATGATTTGTGATTTCGAGGACTCATTAACCTAAGTCACTCGTTTGTGAATTTGAATGAAGAACAACGCCAGAAAGAAATACTAGTAAAAATTAGTTTATTTGAAGCAGAAGAATAACGTCTGGGGTGTTCAAAGTTGAACATTAGTTTGTTAAGTTTTTTGTTTCTTTACCTTTTCTTCGCTGACTTCTTTAAAGAAAATTTCTTCTTGGGGGAGTTGAAAGGAGTGACTTAAGTAGTGAGAATATTTCATTCAAAAATAGCTCCTTCAACGTGCTTCGACTTTCATTAAGCTCTCTCTCTCTCTCTCTCTCTCTCTCTCTCTCTCTCTCTCTCTCTCTCTCTCTCTCTCTCTCTCAACTATTCCACGCACCATTCATTTTCTGATTCCACAACCTAGCACCTAAATCTATTTATTCTTCTTTTTGACACCTGACATTATCTCATCTTCAATTATATTGAACATCCATTGTTGGTTAGCAAATCCTTGTATCAGATCTACTTTTACTCCAAAGCAAACAGTCTCACATTTATGTATTCTAAATCATATAATTTACTTATATACTCTAAATCAGATGATTCACTTATGTATTCTAAATCAGATGATTCACTTATGAATTCTAAATCAGATGATTCACTTATACATTTTAAATCAGATGATTCACTTATGAATTCTAAATCAGATGATTCACGTATGTATTCTAAATCAGATGATTCACTTATACATTTTAAATCAGATTATACTAAATCAGATGATTCACTTATAAATTCTAAATCAGATGATTCATTTATGTATTCTAAATCAGATGATTCACTTATGTATTCTAAATCAGATGATTCACTTATGAATTCTAAATCAGATGATTCACGTATGTATTCTAAATCAGATGATTCACGTATGTATTCTAAATCAGATGATTCACTTATACATTTTAAATCAGATTATACTAAATCAGATGATTCACTTATAAATTCTAAATCAGATGATTCATTTATGTATTCTAAATCAGATGATTCACTTATGTATTCTAAATCAGATGATTCACTTATGAATTCTAAATCAGATGATTCACTTATAAATTCTAAATCAGATGATTCACGTATGTATTCTAAATCAGATGATTCACTTATACATTTTAAATCAGATTATACTAAATCAGATGATTCACTTATAAATTCTAAATCAGATGATTCATTTATGTATTCTAAATCAGATCATTCACGTATGTATTCTAAATCAGATGATTCACTTATGAATTCTAAATCAGATGATTCACGTATGTATTCTAAATCAGATGATTCACTTATACATTTTAAATCAGATTATACTAAATCAGATGATTCACTTATAAATTCTAAATCAGATGATTCATTTATGTATTCTAAATCAGATGATTCACGTATGTATTCTAAATCAGATGATTCATGTATGTATTCTAAATCAGATGATTCACGTATGTATTCTAAATCAGATGATTCACGTATGTATTCTAAATCATATAATTTACTTATATACTCTAAATCAGATGATTCACTTATGTATTCTAAATCAGATGATTCACTTATGAATTCTAAATCAGATGATTCACTTATACATTTTAAATCAGATGATTCACTTATGAATTCTAAATCAGATGATTCACGTATGTATTCTAAATCAGATGATTCACTTATACATTTTAAATCAGATTATACTAAATCAGATGATTCACTTATAAATTCTAAATCAGATGATTCATTTATGTATTCTAAATCAGATGATTCACTTATGTATTCTATATCAGATGATTCACTTATGAATTCTAAATCAGATGATTCACGTATGTATTCTAAATCAGATGATTCACGTATGTATTCTAAATCAGATGATTCACTTATACATTTTAAATCAGATTATACTAAATCAGATGATTCACTTATAAATTCTAAATCAGATGATTCATTTATGTATTCTAAATCAGATGATTCACTTATGTATTCTAAATCAGATGATTCACTTATGAATTCTAAATCAGATGATTCACGTATGTATTCTAAATCAGATGATTCACGTATGTATTCTAAATCAGATGATTCACTTATACATTTTAAATCAGATTATACTAAATCAGATGATTCACTTATAAATTCTAAATCAGATGATTCATTTATGTATTCTAAATCAGATGATTCACGTATGTATTCTAAATCAGATGATTCACTTATGAATTCTAAATCAGATGATTCACGTATGTATTCTAAATCAGATGATTCACTTATACATTTTAAATCAGATTATACTAAATCAGATGATTCACTTATAAATTCTAAATCAGATGATTCATTTATGTATTCTAAATCAGATGATTCACGTATGTATTCTAAATCAGATGATTCACGTATGTATTCTAAATCAGATGATTCACGTATGTATTCTAAATCAGATGATTCACTTATACATTTTAAATCAGATTATACTAAATCAGATGATTCACTTATAAATTCTAAATCAGATGATTCATTTATGTATTCTAAATCAGATGATTCACGTATGTATTCTAAATCAGATGATTCACGTATGTATTCTAAATCAGATGATTCACGTATGTATTCTAACTCATATAATTTACTTATATACTCTAAATCAGATGATTCACTTATGTATTCTAAATCAGATGATTCACTTATGAATTCTAAATCAGATGATTCACGTATGTATTCTAAATCAGATGATTCACTTATACATTTTAAATCAGATTATACTAAATCAGATGATTCACTTATAAATTCTAAATCAGATGATTCATTTATGTATTCTAAATCAGATGATTCACTTATGTATTCTAAATCAGATGATTCACTTATGAATTCTAAATCAGATGATTCACTTATACATTTTAAATCAGATTATACTAACTCAGATGATTCACTTATAAATTCTAAATCAGATGATTCACTTATGTATTCTAAATCAGATGATTCATTTATGCATTCTAAATCAGATGATTCACTTATGAATTCTAAATCAGATGATTCACTTATGCATTCTAAATCAGATGATTCACTTATGAATTCTAAATCAGATGATTCATTTATGCATTCTAAATCAGATGATTCACTTATGAATTCTAAATCAGATGATTCACTTTCACCCTAAAGTAATTTAATTTTCTCCTTCTACAACAAATCTTCTGTTCCTTAAATATTCAATATTGTCAGAGAATCTACATGATTTACCATTTAATTTTAATTATAAGTCTCTTCTAGATATATTTAGGGCACATACAGCTATCCAAAATCCAACCATGCACCTTTTCTATTATGTACCTATATTACTAACATACATAATCATTTTTATACGAAGTAATGCTATTTCTTATAATTCATTTAGTTGCCTTTGTCACCTTTGTCTCTTACAGTGAAACAATTTTTCCTTTTTCCCATTTAGCCTAACGTTCTATGCCTTGCATATTTTACAAACCCTTACTGTCACCACTGCAACTCAGCTCCAGGTTCCAATGAATCTTTTGAAACTAAACTGAATTAGATCGATAGATATTTTTGTTAATTTCTAGAAATATTATCTGGCTGTTATAACTTTGAAAGGTCCGTTCTCACTATAGAAGTTTTTTAATTTTTTTAATTTTTTTTATTTATTTATTTATTTATTTATTTATTTATTTATTTATTTATTTTTTTTTTTTGATACAGGCCTTGGGTACCGCATTATGTCCAACACTTAAAAATCCTGGAATAAATGTTGCCAGACATTTGCCGTTTTAGAAACGGATATATTCACGTGAAGAAGTAATATTACCGTCACCAACCCGTAAAATATAATAAGTTATGGTAAAATTACGGTCACATGTGTTTTACTGAAATACGGCTGAGAACAGTAGTATATTTTTACGGAGAATTTCCGATTAAAATTTTTGTGTGTGCGTGTATGCAAGTTTTACACAAGTTATGGTGAAATTACGGTCACCTGTGTTTTACTGAAATACGGCTGAAAACAGTACTATAATTTTACGGAGAATTTCCGAGTACTATAATTTTACGGAGAATTTCCGATTAAAATTCCTTTTTTTTTTTTTTTTTTTTTTTTTTTTTTTAAGATAGACAAGAGCAGATGAGATTTCTTTTTTTTAGTGCCGTATCTTTACGTACCGACACAACAGCCTGTCGTAAACAGTGGCTGCCAACTGCTGTATATAAGGAAACTATTTGTCTTGCGAAGGCTTCTACATAACCACCATTTGTTGGCAGAAGTTTATCGCTGGTAGAATTTTCCTCTTGTTTTCCTAACCGAAATATATCTTGCTCTTTTTCTTCTCTTCCTTTCCCGGTGTTCGTGTATTACTTGTGTTCACTTTTGTGGTTTTTGCTTAACTATGTTGTTACTGTTCTTAGAATATTTTATTTTTCCTTGTTTCCTTGCCTCACTGGGCTATTTTCCCTGTTGGGACCTCTGGGCTCATAGCATCCTGCTCTTCCAATTAGGGTTGGAGCTTAGCAAGTGATAATAATAATAATAATAATAATAATAATAATAATAATAATAATATGTGCCGTCGACCAGGACTTTACGATATATATATATATAAATATATATACATGTATATATATATATATATATATATATATATATATATATATATATATATATATATACACACACACATATATATATATATATATATTATATATATATATATATATATATATATATATACAACTTAATATTTTCGTGGTTACTGGCAAAAATTGTAATCATGAATAAATCGTTAATTATTTCTCCTTGTCTTTTTTTTTTTAGTTTTTATAGTTTATATATGAAAGATTTGTTTTAATGATGTTATTGTTCTTAGAATGTTTTATTTTAATGGTTCCTTTCTTCTCTTCTAGTTTATTTATTTCCTTTCCTCACTGGGGTATTTTTCCCTGTTGGAGCATTGGGGCTTATAGCATCCTGCTTCTCCAACTAGGGTTGTAGCTTAGCTAATAATAATTGTAATAATAATAATAACTGAAGGGGTACAAAGTAGAGTGCAGACCTACACCGCGGCAGCTTATTTCTCGACCTTTTCTCAACCTTGACCTTTGACCTTAACATGTATTAATTGACGTGGATTTTCATACACTTAAATATGAACCAAATTTTGAATTTGACCTTCCAAATTTATTAATTACCAGCTTTTTGCACAACAGTTAATCCCTGCAAAGTTTCATTATTTGCGATTAAAATTGTGCCCAGGAAGCTATCAACAAACAAACGCAAACAAATAAATACAAGCAAGGGGTTAAACATAACCTCCTTACAACTTCGTTGGCGGAGATTATAATGGCGCTCTCTCCTTATTTTGACCGTTATGTCTTGATCAATGACAATTTAAGCATCTGGAATAGTAGGCCTATTCACGCAATTGCCTTTAATTGAAAAAGTAATAGTCTGCGTAGGCCTAGCTTAAAAGTTATTACTGGGCAGATATTCGTCCATAGATCTATACATCCTGTCTGCTCAAATCTTGTTGGACTTGATCAGTGCTATACGGGCACTGTAAGATGTAAGAATAGGGGTATGAGCCTTATTTTATTTGTAAAGAGTGAAAGTTTTTATTATTATTATTATTACTAGCCAAGCTACAACCCTAATTGGAAAAGCAAGATGCTATAAGCCCAAGGGCTCCAATAGGGAAAAGTAGCTCAGTGAGGAAAGGAAGTAGGGAAATAAATAAATGATGAGAATGAATTAACAATAAATCATTCTAAAAACAGTAAGAACGTCAAAAACAGATATGTCCTATATAAACTATTAACAACGTCAAAAACAGATATGTCCTATATAAACTATTAACAACGTCAAAAACAGATATGTCCTATATAAACTATTAACAACGTCAAAAACGGATATGTCCTATATAAACTATTAACAACGTCAAAAACAGATATGTCCTATATAAACTATTAACAACGTCAAAAACGGATATGTCCTATATAAACTATTAACAACGTCAAAAAACAGATATGTCCTCTATAAACTATTAACAACGTCAAAAACAGATATGTCCTATATAAACTATTAACAACGTCAAAAACGGATATGTCCTATATAAACTATTAACAACGTCAAAAAACAGATATGTCCTATATAAACTATTAACAACGTCAAAAACAGATATGTCCTATATAAACTATTAACAACGCCAAAAACAGATATGTCCTATATAAACTATTAACAACGCCAAAAACAGATATGTCCTATATAAACTATTAACAACGTCAAAAACGGATATGTCCTATATAAACTATTAACAACGTCAAAAACGGATATGTCCTATATAAACTATTAACAACGTCAAAAACGGATATGTCCTATATAAACTATTAACAACGTCAAAAAACAGATATGTCCTATATAAACTATTAACAACGCCAAAAACAGATGTGTCCTATATAAACTATTAACAACGCCAAAAACAGATATGTCCTATATAAACTATTAACAACGTCAAAAACAGATGTGTCCTATATAAACTATTAACAACGCCAAAAACAGAAGTGTCCTATATAAACTATTAACAACGCCAAAAACAGATATGTCCTATATAAACTATTAACAACGTCAAAAACAGAAGTGTCCTATATAAACTATTAACAACGCCAAAAACAGATATGTCCTATATAAACTATTAACAACGTCAAAAACAGAAGTGTCCTATATAAACTATTAACAACGCCAAAAACAGATATGTCCTATATAAACTATTAACAACGTCAAAAACAGATATGTCCTATATAAACTATTAACAACGCCAAAAACAGATATGTCCTATATAAACTATTAACAACGTCAAAAACAGATATGTCCTATATAAACTATTAACAACGCCAAAAACAGATATGTCATATATAAACTATTAACAACGTCCAAAACAGATATGTCCTATATAAACTATTAACAGCGTCCAAAAACAGATATGTCATATATAAAATATAAAAGTTCTGGGAACTTCAACATCAAATGACCCACGTAAAGATAAACGGTTTTTGAAAGAGCATATTGGCATTTTCTTCCCACTTATTTGTCTTTGGCACAGTTCACTCGGGGTTCTCTTAGAGTTAGGGTGGCCTATTGGAAACGTCCCTGCATGGTGAACTGTTAGACTGGGATTAGATACCGGCTCAAGCTCGATAGTGTCTTATAGTGTCTGCAACCTGACCATCTTGTGAGCTAGGGATGGCCGGTGTTTGTGTAAGCCTGTAGATCTACCTGATGAGTCATCAGCATCCTTTTCCTGGTCCTCCTTGGGTTCCCTGGTCCTAGATGGACGCGGATCACCTGTGTATATTATTTTAATACTAATTTTAATAATAATAATAATAATAATAATAATAATAATAATAATAATAATAATAATTCTATCTTATTTCTCTTCCGCTTGTTTTGTTAATCTTTTTATAGTTTATATAGGAATCATTTATTTTAATGTTACTGTTTTTTTAAATTTTTAATTGTCCTTGTTTCCTTTCCTCACAGGGCTACTTTCCCTGTTGAACCCCATGGGCTTAAAGCATCCTGCTTTTCCTACTACTAATAATGATACGTTAAATTAGGTATTTCCACATTATGAGGATGAAATCACAAAAGAATTTGATAAATATCTCAAATTTAATAAAACTTGGAGGGGCGTAATTCATTAATCACCTCCAGCTATCTATTTCATCTATTCAAAGAATAAATTTTCTTTAATTTAATATTGCATAATTTAATTTATTATATGACTCACATTTAATTTATTATGACACAGTTATTCCCTGTGATGCTCCTGAATTTTTGCTATGTAAACGTTTTGGAAAAATATAGTTGATCTATAGCTTTTATTTGCAAGTAAAAGGTGATTTTTTTTTCTCAAAATTTTTGATTATTTTAATACTACCGTCTTTTCCTGTGGTATTATCACGATTATTGACGATAATATAAGAAATTTTAGCATTATTATTGTCATTATTATCATTAGCTAAGCTACAACCCTAGTTGGAAAAGCAAGATGCCATAAGACCAATGGCTCCGATAGGGAAAAATAGCCATGTGAGGGAAGGCATTAATGAAATAGATAAACGAGATGAGAAAAAATTAACAATAAGATATTTTGAAAATAGTAACAACATGAAAATAGATAGTATTATTATTATCATTATTATCATTAGCTAAGCTACAACCCTAGTTGGAAAAGCAAGATGCCATAAGACCAATGGCTCCAATAAGGGAAAATAGCCATGTGAGGAAAGGAAATAAGGAAAGAGTTAAACGAGATGAGAAAAAATTAACAATAAAATATTTTAAAAATAGTAACAACATAAGAATAGATAGTATTATTATTAACATTATTATCATTAGCTAAGCTACAACCCTAGTTGGAAAAGCAAGGTGCCATAAGACCAAGGGCTCCAATAGGGGAAAATAGCCATGTGAGGAAAGGAAATAAGGAAAGAGTTAAACGAGATGAGAAAAAATTAACAATAAAATATTTTTAAAATAGTAACAACATAAGAATAGATAGTATTATTATTAACATTATTATCATTAGCTAAGCTACAACCCTAGTTGGAAAAGCAAGGTGCCATAAGACCAAGGGCTCCAATAGGGAAAAATAGCCATGTGAGGAAAGGAAATAAGGAAAGAGTTAAACGAGATGAGAAAAAATTAACAATAAAGTATTTTAAAAATAGTAACAACATATAAATAGATAGTATTATTATTAACATTATTATCATTAGCTAAGCTACAACCCTAGTTGGAAAAGCAAGATGCCATAAGACCAAGGGCTCCAATAGGGAAAAATAGCCATGTGAGGAAAGGAAATAAGGAAAGAGTTAAACGAGATGAGAAAAAATTAACAATAAAATATTAAAAAAATTGTAACAACATAAAAATGGATAGTATTATTATTATTATCTTTATTATCATCAGCTAAGCTACAACCCTAATTGGAAAAGTAAGGTGCTATAAGTCCAAGGGCTCCAGTAGGGAAAAATAGCCCAATTAGGAAAGAAAATAAGGAAATAAATAAACGATATGAGAAAAAATTAACAATAGAATAATTTAAAAACAGTAACGACAACAAAACAGATAAGTCACATATAAACTAGTTTAATTCTCATTCAAGAATATTACTGCTTAGAGTACTTGGTACAATATGTGAAAACTTCAAGTATTGCAAACGCAGAACGAATCAGGGTAACTTGGTTAACCTGACACATAATCGAAAAATCATACACTTAAAAAATTGCCGTAAAAACGATAAAAACCATGGGATAAATGTTGCTAGGCATTTACTGTTTTAAAAACGGATATATTGACGTTAAGGAGTGACATTACGGTCACCCACCTGTTAAAGATATTAACAAAGTAGGGTAAAATTACGGTCGCCTGTATTTTACTGAAATACGGGTAAGAACAGTATATTTTTACGGAGAATTTCCTATTAACATTACGTTTTTTTTTTTTTCTTTTTAACACAACACTGTACCTATTCCTTTTATTTGTCTGCCTTTTTGAAGGATGAGTAATTTCAAATTAATATTATAGAGTGGTAGATAGTAATAGATTTTATTGCAAAAATAAAATTGTCTTTAATTGTAAACCTGCTTTTTTAACTTTCAAATTATTTATTATTATTGAGTGGTAGGTACTAATAGATTTGATTGTAAGAAATAATTGTCTTCAATTGTAAACCGTTTTTTTTTTTTTTTATTAGGAAAGACATATTTTCAATCTTACAATTTATAACATATATGTATTCTTCATAGTATATTTATATGAATAATTTTTTATTTCACATAATATTATACGCTCTATACAATGATAGTAAATGCCGATCGCTTTCTGCCCATACATGTCCATTTTATTCTTACCTCGTATCTAGTATCTAGTATCGTCGATCTACAGATCCTGATCATAATATTTCTTCTGTATTTCCTTTCTTGGGTAAATTTTTTTTTTCTTCTAACGAAATGATGAGCATTCTCCTTTCTTGTTTCGTGTGCGCATTTGAAATTTAGATTTCGTCTCACTCAGAGACTTTCGTATCAACAATGCCCAAGGGATTTATTGTTTAAAATATCATAATTTGCAGTGATAGAAAACTATTTTGATTTTCAGCCGATTTTCATCCTTTAAAAACAATTCTAACGATAATATTCTTATGAAAAAATATTACAGAACAATTTTTCTTCTCTCCTTTCTGTTTAGTGTACGTATTTGAAATTCAGATTTCTAGATTTCGTCTCTGTCAGAGCAGTGTTTGACCTTCGCATCAACAATGCCAAAGGGATTTATCGTTTTTTCAGTGATTTTTTTTCTTCCACACCCTCCGTCTGTCCTCTGTCAACTTACATATCGTGTGTCAGCGGCTTCCTTTTGTTTTTTTTATCGGGGACAGTTTTTTTTTCTTATCTGTGGTATTATGCTACACGGTTTTTGCAGATATATCCATGTTCGCCATCCTGTTTTTGCATAGTCCTTTCTTGTACTCCGCACATGTGTCATATATTCTCTCTCTCTCTCTCTCTCTCTCTCTCTCTCTCTCTCTCTCTCTCTCTAAATTCCTTGGAATTCTCACTTCCTCTCTAAAATCCTTGTATATTTCTCTCTCTCTCTCTCTCTCTCTCTCTCTCTCTCTCTCTCTCAAAATTCTTTTAATTCTCACTTCCTCCAAAATCCTTGTAACTATCTCTCTCTCTCTCTCTCTCTCTCTCTCTCTCTCTCTCTAAAATCCTTGTAATTCTCACTTCCTCTCCAAAATCCTTGTAACACACACACACTCTCTCTCTCTCTCTCTCTCTCTCTCTCTCTCTCTCTCTCTCTAAAATCCTTGTAATTCTCACTTCCTCTCCAAAATCCTTGTAACACACACACACTCTCTCTCTCTCTCTCACTCTCTCTCTCTCTCTCTCTCTCTAAAATCCTTGTAATTCTCACTTAATCTCCAAAATCCTTGTAACACACACTCTCTCTCTCTCTCTCTCTCTCTCTCTCTCTCTCTCTGGAATTGAAAAAATACACCACACTGTGTGGTAATTTCTTTACCTATAGAATAGCAAATGCATGGAGATATTCTCTCTCTCTCTCTCTCTCTCTCTCTCTCTCTCTCTCTCTCTGGAATTGAAAAAATACACCACGCTGTGTGGTAATTTCTTTACCTATAGAATAGCAAATACATGGAGATATTCTCTCTCTCTCTCTCTCTCTCTCTCTCTCTCTCTCTCTCTCTCTGGAATTAAAGAGATACAGCATACTCAATGTGATAATTTCTTTATATGCAAAATAGCAAATACATGCAACACGTTTAACGAATTCAGGAATAATTATCTAAACGTTTAAACTAATTCGCTCTACCTAAGAGCAAATGGAATCTCCTTGGATGGACGTAAATTTTTTTAGTCTTTGAGGCGTCCAAAATCATTGTATCTCTCTCTCTCTCTCTCTCTCTCTCTCTCTCTCTCTAAAATCCTAGTAATTCTCACTTTCTAAATCCTTGTTCTCTCTCTCTCTCTCTCTCTCTCTTTCTCTCTCTCTCCAAAATCCTTGTAAATCTCATTTCCTCTCTCCACAACAACACACTCTCTCTCTCTCTCTCTCTCTCTCTCTCTCTCTCTCTCTCTCTCCAAAATCCTTGTAAATCTCCACAACAACACACTCTCTCTCTCTCTCTCTCTCTCCAAAATCTTTGTAAATCTCCTACCCTCTCTCTCTCTCTCTCTCTCTCTCTCTCTCTCTCTCTCTCTAGGGGAAAGGAGCAGCAAAACGCTAATGTTATATATTGGAAGGAGCAGCAGTTAATGTACGGGAACCAAGTCAGCAATATTAAGGGTTGGTGCTAATGGTAGAGGGGATGGGGAGGGGGGGTTAGGTAATCTACTTGGAAGGGGAATCTTTCGGCGTGGGGGGGGGGGGGGGGGGGTGTAATGGGAGGGGGAGCTTTAAATAAAAGCCTTATGAGGTTTGGGTGGTAGCAGCTACAATAGTAGATAATAACAGGGTTAGGAGTTAGGCCTCAGAAAAGGACAATAGATGTGGACTATCAGGACTGGGAATAATTTCGCTTGGGTAATTTCCTGGGCAAAAGCAAGGCGTTTTATTTGCTTTATTACAAGATCGTATTCTGAGGTTCATCTTTGGTTTTTGATAATATTTATTTTAGATTTGTTTCAGAAGCGGGTCTTTTGAAAACTATCTAACTTTTATAATGACTTATTAACTTTTATGGTTTTAATTGAATATTCTTTAATTTTTTCATATATATAAACTAAATGATATCGGCGTCAATGACCCTAGATGTCAGGATGCCTGAAAACCTTAAATCAATCAATCAATCAATCGTATATCTAAAAGGATATAATAATAATAATAATAATAATAATAATAATAATAATAATAATAATAATAATAATAATAATAATAATAATAGTAAGTAAATCTTTATTTCCAGTTTAACATCGTTAATCAAATTAAAAAAATATATGAAACGAGACATTATAAAAAGTTTTGATGCTCTAGAGCCTTTAAATATGCAACCTCGAGACTATTCAATAGGCTCCCAAGAGACATCCGAAAAATTGAAGATATTAAGGCTTTCAAGAGGAAACTGAAGACTTTCTTATTCAGTGAGTGCTTTGAGAGTGATGATCAAACAGTAAGCGAACAATACGCATTGTGAAATGTTAAATGCTCCCGAATGAACATCATAAAACGACCGTGGAAGTCCTGTAGAGAGTAGGATTCCCCTCCTGTATAGGACCAGATAAGCAGCCCTTAAAGAAAAATTAAGTAAAGTAACATATACTGTAACATAATTCATAAGGTGCCATGAGATGATCAAAGTAGTATTTGTAATTTTTTTTTTATTGGACAAGAGTCAGTATATCAGTTGGTTTCTTTATCTTATCTTTTGAAATGTTTTTATGCTCGTTTATTTGGTTGGCATTTACACCAAGGATTTATTACTCTGATCTCATTCCAAACTAACGAATGTTAGTTCCTTTGGTCGCCGCAACCTGACCATCCTTTTGAGCTAAGAATTGGGTTTTGGGGGAGCCTATAGGTCTATCTGCTGAGACATCAGCAGCCATTTCATGGTCCTCCCTGGTCCTAGCTTGGGTGGACAGAGGGCTGGGGCGCTGATTATACGTATATATATTAAGTCTCTAGGGCATTGTCCTGCTTTCTAGGTCAATCTCACTGTTCTTGTCCTCTGCTATTCGTGGGTGTTTTTTAAACCTTTATAAGTGTACTCTATTACGGTTTATTAATGTATATAAGAAGAGTGCTGTTGCAGTAATATGTATTATCTGTATATTACTGGAATTGAAGAATGAACAAAGCAGATTTTTATTATCTCTTGAGGCTTGTTGGACCCAAGATTGCCAAGCAAGAGCACGTCCTATCTGCAGCAGCCATCTTTTGTGTTAACATCTGAAGCCATGCTCGCGGTT
>NC_090748.1:1828687-1833687 GCF_036898095.1 Palaemon carinicauda | reverse complement strand
ATAAATCTAAATTACTTGTATAGTCAAATTTCTGTCCCTTTTGCAATAACAGTATATTTTGTTTTCCATTAAACCAGGTATTGATTAAATATGCATTCAATAAATGTGCTTTTCAATATTGCATTTAACGGCTTATTTCGGTATGGATTTTGTGGCGACACAATCAAAAAGGTTAAAATTTAACTGTTAAATCAACCAGTTATATTTGAATTGTTTTGAAACTTCATTTTCAGAAATGAAGAACATTGAGTAGAATTATGTCTTGTCTTTTAATTCCTAAGTATTATTATTATTATTATTATTATTATTATTATTATTATTATTATTATTATTATTATTATTGTTATTAATACTAGATAAGCTACAACCATAGTTGGAAAGGCAAGATGCTATAAGCCTAACGGCTCCAGCAGGGAAAAATAGCATAGTGAGGAAAGGAAGTAAGGAAATAAATAAACGATATGAGAAGTTCGACATAAAAGCATTTTCTCTAAGTTTGAACCTTTGAAGAAGTAAGTTATTGTGTGTTTTATAGTAGGGTCATTGTATCGAGAAAAAAAAATCCGTGTTATAATGAAAATATATTTTATAAACATATTACTGTATTGTTTATTTTTAGCTAAAAACAAAGACAAAAAAAAAGTAAAAGGAAGAACGTTTTGCAAAACCATTCACGAGGTAAACCACAGAAGCCTTACATTCTAAGAAGATTCTTTCCTAGTGTTTCCCTAAGGGTCTTCTTCTTCAACCCATTCTCACACCTACGCAGAAGTTGGGGGACTTCCAAGCCTTAGAAAAAGAATAGCAGTTGTCCTCCTGAGCTGGTTACCAGATTTTTCCTTTTTAGTGTTCGCAATCCGTTATCTAGTCATCATCGTCAGCTCCTCCAATGCCTATTGACGTATGGGGCCTCGGTTAGATTTTAGATTTCGCTAGTCATCTCTATTTGAGCTTTTAATTCAGTACTTCTCCATTCATCATCTACTTTACGTTTCATAGTCCTCAGCCATATAGGCCTTATCAAGTCAATAAAAAGCTGTCAGGTTTCTCAGATGTAAAACTTTGGTCAAAGATCTTTGATTTTAGACATGGTAAACAGCTTTATAGTCAATTCTTTTTAGTGAGGCAGAATTGCACTGACTCGCAGGGGTGCCCTTTTAGCTCGGAAAAGTTTCCTAACAACTGATTGGTCGGAAGTATTTTTTTCCGACCAATCAGCTATTAGGAAACTTTTCCGAGCTAAAAGGGCAACCCTGCGAGTCGGTGCAGTTCTGCCTCACTAAAAAGAATTGACTATAGCATGGCTTCGCTAAACTGATAGGTTTAAAGTTGAAAATACGTGAAATTATATGATTCAGGGTGATTGAAATTTGACATTGAAACGGCTAAATTTTTAAGTTGAAAATATGTGAATCTATAATTTAGGGTTTCTGAAATTTGAAATTGAAATTAATATTTAGAAAATAATGATATATAAATGAAAAGTTTAGATTTCCTGACTTGATATCATAAGAGTAATTAGTTATAACTTGGTAAAATAAATTCTCCAACGCTTCGTTCAATTTTTTCATGCTTAAAAATACGTCCACTCTTTACTCCTGTGACATTACCTTAATTAAAATAAAATTGTAAAAAATTAGTAGAAACTTGCATGAATAATTTAATCATTGGAAGAAGGTTTAAAGAAATAATATCTAATGTTTCATGAATAATTCCGTTTCGAAATCTCGAGAGAATGGTTTCTCGTCTTATTCATGCATCGTGAATGGCTAGTTATTATTATTATTATTATTATTATTATTATTATTATTATTATTATTATTATTATTATTATTATTATTATTATTATTATTAAGGTCCTTTCGTCTCTCTCTTGGGCTTTTAAATCAATACTTCTCCATTCATCATCTATTTCACGCTTCATAGTCCTCAGACATGCAGGCCTGGGTCTTCCGACTCCTCTAGTCCCTTGTGAAGCCCAGTTGAAAGTTTTGTAAACTAATCTCTCTTGGGGAGTGCAAAGAGCATGACCGAACCATCTCCATCTACCCATCATCATGATCTCGTCCACACACACACACACACACACACACATTATATATATATATATATATATATATATATATATATATTTACGTATATACATACAGTACGAATGCATGTCTGTCTGCCACACACTATCTATCTGTGCGTGCATGTCTTTCTATCTAACTGCTTGTCTGTGTCTGTGCTTGCACGCGCGCGCGTCAGTTGCGTGTTCAGGTATCTCACGAATACGAAATATACCTCTGCTTGAACTGAATAATATGTATGAATGAATAGATTAAATCGCAGCATGAAAAAAAATGGCTGTCTCAGCATGTTATTAATTTTCACTTGCGAAATGTGCATGACAACTGTAGCTCATGCAATTTGAAAAGAAATGGTTTCGTTGACAAGGTTTGTATATCAATTTCTGTCGAGCGGAAAGCAAAAGGTTTTTTTTTCTCGCTTTGATTTTCACCAAATTGTCATGCAATAGTCTTCATAGCTATGATGGGTGTGAAGAAATATATATATATATATATATATATATATATATATATATATATATATATATATATACTGTATATATATATATATGTATATATGTATATACTGTATATATATTTGTGCATTTGTTTGTTACCCTTCATAGCTTAAGAGGACATTCAGTCATATATATATACATACATATATATATATATATATATATATATATATATATATATATATATATATACACACATATATTCTATACCTCTTCCTAGGCTACGGAAGGTTATACCCTTACAGATTTTACCAATAATTTTGGATGAGGTATTTGTGAATGCTCTCTCTCTCTCTCTCTCTCTCTCTCTCTCTCTCTCTCTCTCTCTCTCTCTCTCTCTCTCTCTCTCTCTCTCTCACCGATAATAGGAAAATCTGTTTTAAGCTTGCCATTGCGTGTTTCATACTGTTAAAGTTTATATGCCATTGTTATCCTCAGCCGTTTGTATATAAGCTTGTTAAGTCGTTTGGAACAAAACAGTCATGTCCAGCAGCTCACCTTTCCGTTTAGACCCTTAGCAGCTGTCACATTCTACACCGGTAAACCAGCAGGGGAGGGAATTAACAGCGATTATAAATTCTTCCAGATCTCATATAATTTAATCATCACTCTTCCAGCAAAAATTGGAAATAGAGATGCTCTTACAATATGTAATCCACAAAAAGTCTGCGATCTACAAATCTAACAGTGATACGCTATTTATGAAATGTGCTCTAAGAGTAGATCGTGCGTAGGAAAAAAACATTTAGAAGTTTTGAAATATATCCCCGACATATCAACCCGGGCGAGCGCAGCTCTACAGTATATGTACCGCTTGCCAGTACATAGAAGCAGTGATGTTTTTGTTCTTTCCGAGCGAAGCGAGCCACGGTGGAACAAAAAAACAGCTCGATAGATTGCATATTGCAATGAAAACAACTCGGTCGATCACATATTGGAAGAGTATGTGGGAACATTTGTGAAATGTTGGATTTAGGGCGTAGTAAAGTTATATTGATCGTATTAGCAGAAATGAAAATTGAAAGAATTATGTAAAAAAAAAAAACAGAAAAAATTGTTGTAACAAAAAGGAATCTTGCCTAATTCTACTAGAATGATTGAATAGCTCCGACATGATTAGCAAAATATCCACGAAACAAGGGAGAAGAACCTGAATAAATTGTTTACCTCAGGAGAAAAAAAAATATAGATAATTTGGAAACGGTAATTATAAGGACTTAGGATCATCTTAAGAGATAACTTTTACCTTAATATAATCTAATGCTATGGGCTCCACCTATCTAGAAGAGCGAAAAGTTGGTTTTGTGTATAGTTTATATAGGAAATGTTTATATTAATGTTACTTATCCTGAAATATTTTATTTTTCGTTGTTTCCTTTCATCACTGGGCTATTTTCCCTGTTTGAGCTTCTGGTCTTATAGCATCCTGCTTTTCCAACTAGGGTTATAGCTTAGCAAATAATAATAATAATAATATAGGTTTAAAGGCCGATCATCAGTCGTAGAGGCACGAACAATGCCCAAGAGACTGACCATATATACATATGATCAGCGCCCAACCCCCCTCTCCATCCAAACAAGGGCCAGAAAGGGCCAGGCAATGGCTGCTGATGACTCAGCAGGTAGACATATAGGCTCCCCCAAACCCCCCATTCCTAGCTCACAAGGATGGTGTGGTTGCAGGCACTACAAAAAAAAAACTATCGAGCTTGAGCGGGATTCTACCCCAAGCAGTAACGTTAATAGGAAATACTGTCGGTACACTACATTGAAAGCTAAAGGGGCATGTAACAATTCCAAAACGTTGCGTGTAATATCCGCGTGTGACCAAAAAAGTCGTCCATCAAACGGCATAGATAATCAAGTAACAATACATGCCTATGAATAAGGTATATTCCAGCGGAATGAGAAATTCCATTGTCTCGTGGGAATAAATAATTTTGCATCGTGCCGTCGATATTTTGTGGAGTTGCCAGATGTGTTCTCACCTATCCTTGATTTTTGCCAAAACTCATGACACCAACTGTGCATACCTTCGTACTTCATAGCCTTAAACCAACATACGGCGCTGTATTCTGTAGATTTGTAGGTACCAATTACTGGTTTACTCATCATGGAGAGTGAGGGAAATGGACGATTATTCATTGCGAACCTAACATTTACTGGAAGACTCTCTGATTCGATTTTGCTATAGACGAAGGATTTAATAGAAACACTCTTTGAACATGGTCTGTAAAGAGTATTTGAATATTGCCTCAAATATAACTAGTAACAAAGTGGCTTAACTTCATTCCCATTTTATTTTTGTTTTTGCTCCAGTCACTTACAGTCGAACAACTACTTCTGTTTGTATTCTAACTTCTGTCAACAAATGAAAGTAAAAACAATTCTTGTGTCAAGAAACAGAAGGGACTAAATAGCTTTCGTGAAA
>NC_090748.1:1821187-1823687 GCF_036898095.1 Palaemon carinicauda | reverse complement strand
GGTACGTGTCCATGCACATCCCTCTAAATATTTAGCCTCGTCTTTGACGGGTCGCGTACACTTGTATTAGAATAATGAAGCTAGATCAAGTAAATGTGATCTAATTTAGGCGACATTTTCGTACTTTTTTTTTTCTGAAGAAGGAATTTTACAGTTTAATTCAGATCATGTAATTGCAATACGAAATTCCACATTTTAATGGTCAATTAACTACGAAATTACGCGATCTCACACAGAGGAAAAATAAAAATGTAATTAGCGAGGCCATCGTTTGCATTTTACTTCGACGGAGGAAAATGATATTGCAGTGTAATCACTAGGTATGAACCGAATTACCTTTTTTTTATCAGAGTAATTCAGTTCGTTAATTGTATCTGCGGGCTTTGATTATCAGGTTTTCGGGATTATATATTTTTTTTCTACCTTTTTTTCTACCTAATTGAGTTATGAGGTTTTTTTTTTTTTGGAAAATCTAATGTTTCTTTTTATTTTTCCAGGTAAGTGGCTGATACTGGGCACTGGAAAAACGTTTATCATAGACCGTAAGTAGATCAGTATTTTACAAATAATCACATTGGATCCTTTTTTTCTGGTTACGGTTCACTTTCCTTTTGCCTACACAACCGAATAGTCTGGCCTATTCCTTACAGATTCTCCTCTCTCCTCATACACCTGATAACACTGAGATTACCAAACAATTCATCTTCACCCAAGGGGTTAACTACTGTACTGTAACTGTTCAGTGGCTACTTTCCTCTTAGTAAGGGTAGAAGAGACTCTTTAGCTATGGTAAGCAGCTCTTCTAGGAGAAGAACACTCCAAAATCAAACCATTGTTCTCTCGTCTTGGGTAGTTCCATAGCCTCTGTACCATGGTCTTCCATTATCTTTGGTTAGCGTTCTCTCGCTTGAGGGTACACTCGGGCACACTATTCTATCTAATTTCTTTTCCTCTTGTTTTGGTAAAGTTTTTATAGTTTATATAAATATTTATTTTAAAGTTACTGTTCTTAAGATATTTTACTTTTCCTTGTTTCCTTCCCTCACTGGGCTATTTTCCCTATCAGGGCCCTGGGCTTATAGCATCCTGGTATTCCAACTAGGGTTATACCTTAGCAAGTAATAATAATAATGATAAAATGTAATAATATTAATTGTATGATTGTTGGTACTGCGAAGTGGTTAACATTCTGGTTTCATGATTTTTCTTTTTTGCTTAATGTGCAAACAGTGTTTTCAATTCCATTTTGTCATCTGATTCCAAATCTTAAGTATTTATTTTTCGAAACTTTTTATTCTCCCTTGTTTCTAATGTAAAAGAATTTTGATACTGATTATTCATTACTTAAAATTTTTGTTTTCGATGTGAAAATATTTGGTACTCATTATTCATTACTTCAAAGTGTTGTCTCCGATGTAAAAAAAAAAAAAAAAAAAAAAGTTAATACTGATTATTCATTAATTCAAATTTTTATGTTTTCGACGTGAAAACAATTTATGCAGATTATTCATTGCTTCAAATTTTTAAATTATTTATATAGTGAAGAGGATTTGTTTCATTTCCTAAGTATCTATTCACTAAACGGAACAAGAAACTTGGCAACATTGTGTAGATGACAGTCATAATAGTCGCTTACTCCCATTATTATTATTATTATTATTATTATTATTATTATTATTATTATTATTATTATTATTATTACTTGCTAAGCTACAACCCTAGTTGGAAAAGCAGGATGCTATAGTATAAGCCCAGGGGCTCCAACAGGGAAAATACCTCAGTGAGGAAAGGGATCAAAGAAAAATAAAATATTTTAAGAAGGGCAACAATATTAAAATGAATATCACTTTATAAACTATAAGAACTTGAACAAAACAAGAGGAAGAGAAATAAGATATAAGATAGAACAGTGTGCCCGAGTGTACCCTCAAGCAAAGAGAACTCTAACCCAAGACAGTGGAAGACCATGGTACAGAGGTTAGGGCACTACAAGTCAGGATTTTCCATAGAAAGTTTAAATAAGATTAACCCTTTAAATGCCAGTGGTGAATTCAACAAAACTTCTCATGTAGCAAAGTCTTTCAAGACTCCACGAATCCTAGGTTGTTGATATTTATTGGAAAGTTCTCATCAAGACCTATCCAATGAATACCAAATTTCTATGGTTTGGATAATTTTGATACTGCCACCAATGGCAGTGGAAGGGTTAAGTACAAGAATGGCTAAAGGCTACAGTCTGTAGAATACTGAACAGAAGATTCATAATTAGTTAGATATATCGACTAAGTGGATAAGCGAGGCGAAGATAGGGAACTATAGTCAATTCTTCTTAGCCAGGCAGATTTGCACCGACTCACAGCGGTGCCTTTAGCACGGAAAAGTTTCCTGTTCGCTGATTGGTTAGACAAGATAATTCTAACCAATCAGATAGCAGGAAACTTTCCGAGCTAAAAGGGCACCGCTGCGAGTCTGTGCAAATGAGACTCATTAAATAAGATTG
>NC_090748.1:1813687-1816187 GCF_036898095.1 Palaemon carinicauda | reverse complement strand
TGTTAATTTTATGCTTGTGAATAACATTACGCATAAACTGTAGACCCAATTTCAACGAAATCCGGTGAACATGTGGGGTATGACCCAAGGACAAATCCATTAGATTTTGAAGAAAGTACGCAGTGGAGTTAAGAACAAAACTAAGGGGGGGGGGGTCACTCAGTAGAGCGCAGACCTCCGCCGCGGCATCTTATTTCTTGACCTTTTGCTCGACCTTGACTTTAACATGTATTAATTGACGTATGGATTGTCATACACTCAAATATGAACAAAGTTTGAAGTCTGTGTGACAATGATGTCCAAATTAATGGCTGATTACGTGAACTGGACATTTTGCTTGACCTTCCAAAATTTGATAATTTCACAGCTTTTTACAGAACAGGTAATCCCTGCAAGTTTCATTACTCTACGATTAAAGTTGTGGCCAGTGTTACGGACCGAGAGAAGGTTATGACTCAAAGACAGGATGAAAGCAACTGAGTGAGTTTATTATAGAACATTCTCCTTTATATACAAAAGCTCAAAGCAACAAGAAATTTCATGTTCAAAACAGACACCGTTACCGATGAGAAAAACAGACATGTTTATTCAGGTTCTTTTTAGTGCGAGGGAAGAGCGAAGATACAAGCATAATATATACACAAAATGAACTATGTACGATCGTGTGACACACGGGTGGTACACCAGGAAGCAGTTCACAAGCAAACACACACAAACACACAAGATTGCTTGGCTTGGCGTAGGCATGTCCCCTCTAGTTGTGTTTTGGTCAACCATGGCTCATGTGAGTGTTCACTCAAGTAGATTTAAATTCTTTTAATATGTAGTCTCGCCTGTTTGTTTATGACTACACTTAAAATAAAAACGTAATTTTAATTGGAAATTATCCGTAAAAATATACCGTTCGCAGCCGTATTTCAGTAAAATACAGGCGACCGTTAATTTTGTTCCTACTCTGTTCTTATCTTTACGTGTTGGTGACCGTAATATCACTCCTTAAGGTCAATATATCCGTTTTTAAAACGGTAAATACCTGGCAACATTTATTCCAGTTTTTTTTTTTTTTTTAAGTTTACTGGGCAATAAATGTACTACCCCGAGGGCCACTGTTTTTGAGAACATTTGCGGTGGCCAATGTGGTAACGTCCCTAACTGGTGAACGCCAGACTGGGGTTTCGAGTCCTGCTCAAACTCGTTAGTTTTTTAGGTCGTTGCAATCTTACCGTCCTTGTGAACTAATGATGGGGTGTTTGGGAGAGCCTATAGGTCTATCTGCTGAGTCATCAGGAGTTATTGCTTAGCCCTCCTTTGTCCTAGCTTGGTTAGAGGTGGTGCTTGGGCGCTGATCATATGTATATATGGTCAACCTCTAGGGCATTTTCCTGCTTGATAGGGCTATGTCACTGTTCCTTGCCTCTGCCTTTCATGAGTGGCCTTTAAACCTTTAAACATGACGCTTCTTTTGGTGAAATCTGGCACATTCCTAAAGTCAAACATAATTATGTGTTGCACTACAATCGTGATGGTACAATTCTTGACGCAGCTTAACGCAGGGCAGGACTGTTAATAGCTTTTAATACGTGAAAAGCCTTTACAATGTTCACGGCCACTTACTCTACCCGCATCACGTTAACTCCTAATAAACATCACATACTGGTTGCCTCTGCCTGCGCCATGTTTGCTTGTGTGACGTAACTTGGAATGAATGTATAAAATGCTCTTTACATCCGCTACAGTCATTTTGAATTACATAACTTGGAATGAATGTATAAAATGCTCTTTACATCCGCTACAGTGATTTTGAATTACATAGCTTGGAATGAATGTACAAAATGCTCTTTACATCCGCTACAGTAATTTTGAATTACATAGCTTGGAATGAATGTACAAAATGCTCTTTACATCCGCTACAGTAATTTTGAATTACATAACTTGGAATGGATGAACAAAAAGTTCTCTACATCCGCTACAGTGATTTCAAATAATTTATTTTTCCTCGGTCGAATGCTGTTTGTTTTTTTTTTTTTTTTTTTTTTTTTTTTTTTTTTTTTTTTTTATGTAGAAAAATATGCACTTAATACCATGTGGATAACTTGGAATGCATGTACAAAAAGTTTTATACGTCAGCTACAGTAATTTTAATTACATTTTTGCTCGGTTGATTCCATGATTTTTTTTTTTTAAATTAAATTGTAGAAAATTATACACTTAATATCATGTGGATAGTTGAAACTGTAGAACTTGAAGAGTTTAAACTTACAGCAAAAGTCTTTTATGTTGAACAGGCTGACATAAGTTATTTTATAGTTTATATATGAAATATCTTTTTTAATGTTTTATTTGGATTATTCATTACTTCTTATATCGTTTATTTATTTCTTTCTTTCCTTTCTTCACTGGGCCATTTTTACCTGTTGGAGCCCTTGGGCTTAGAGCATCATGCTTTTCCAACTAGAGTTGTAGCTTAGCTAGTAATAATAATAATAATAACAATAATAAT
>NC_090748.1:1806187-1811187 GCF_036898095.1 Palaemon carinicauda | reverse complement strand
TTGTCCATATGATATACGAACAATAATTGATTTGATGTTTTTAAGTTGTGTCCCAGACCGAGGGACAGCAAAAGAAGAGACCAATTTGCCATAATTTAGTTTTCATTAAATATTAATAGGAAAAATATATTATGTTGGGTTCTATTGCTAGGTTAAACCTTAATATATATCCCAGTTGGCTACTTGTCTTGGAATAGAGATCACTTGCTTGGGAGTACACTCGGGCACACTATTCTATCTTATTTCTCTTCCCCTTATTTTTTTTTCTAGGTTTTTATAGTTTATATGTGAAGGATCTTATTTAATGTTGCTACTGTTTTTGAAGTATTTTAGTTTTATTGTTTATTCTTCTTTTATAATTTGTTTATTTCCCTGTTTCCTTTCCTCACTGGGCTATTTATCCCTGTTGGAGCCCTCGGGCATCTAACATCTTGCTTTTCCAATTAGGGATGTAGCTTTGCTATATTAATAATAATAATAATAATAATAATAATAATAATAATAATAATATCAACAAGAAGAACAACAACAACAATAATAATAATGATAATTATAACAAAATCATAATAATAATAATAATAATAATAATAATAATAATAATTATAATAATGACAACAACAACAACAACAACAAATCGGTGAGAATAGTAACGGCGTTTTGTGAGTATTTCTCTAAACCGATGCTCAGAAAATCAATTCAATTATCGCTTCTTTAAACAATTAGGGAGCATTATCCGACCGCAATCCCCTGAAATCACGGGTTATTAGAAGCGATCCTTCAGCTGGAAACACCAATAGAGCCACTGGGAATTGCTTCCTGCCACTAAACCCGTAGTAAACATCAAGGGGTTTCAAAAAAAAAAAAACACCAAAAAATTCCACAAAAAAAAAACACCACCAAGAAATTCCACAAAAAAAAAAAAAAAAAAAAAATTATCCTGAAATCATGGGTCATAGGAGGTGATGCTTCAGCTCGAAACCTCAATAGAGCCACTGTGAATTGCTCCCTTCCACTAAACCCATAGTAAACATTAAGGGGTCAATAAAAAAAAAAATACCACTTAAAAATAAAAATAATCCTGGAATCATGGGTCATTGGAAGTGATCCTTCTGCTAGAGACCTCATTAGAGCCACTGGGAATAGCTAGTACTAAACCCATAGTAAACATTAAGGGGGTCGATCCCACAAAAAAAAAAAAAAAAAAAAAAAAAAAACTATCCCACTATCCCGCTAAAAAGAAAAAGAAAAAGAAACCGAACGGTCGAAGTTTTGCCATTTTAGAAGTCCTTCATTAGTTCCTTTTGAGCCTTTTGGAGATCAAAAAGGGAATCCTCCAGAGAGAAGGGGAGATAAAATAATGACCGCCAGGGAAACTAGCAGACCAGTGGAAAGAGAAACTTGTTTCTAAAACAGGAGTTTCTCCATAGAATAATTGGTCGTTTTAGTCGTTCGTAATGCCATGGGAAAAAGCTCACCAATTTTTTTGTTAGCAGTAAGCAGTTATTAATTCAATCCAGAAAATATTTTCCTCCCATATTCAAGCTAGCGTAAACATTGCTTTGCAAAGAAAAGATATTATTATTATTATTATTATTATTATTATTATTATTATTATTATTGTTATTATTATTATTATTAATTACCAAGCTACAACCCTAGTTGGAAAATCAGGATGCTATAAGCCCAGTGGCTTCAACAGGGAAAATACCCCAGTGAGGAAAGGAAAAAAAAAGGAAAAATAAAATATTTTCAGAAGAGTAACAACATTAAAATAAATATCTTCTTTATAAACTATATTAACTTTAACAAAACAAGAGGGAAGAGAAGCAAGATAGTGTGCCCGAGTGTACCCTCAAGCAAGAGAACTCTAACCCAAGACAGTGGAAGACAACAATAATGGCAAGAAGAACCCATGCAAGGATAAGGATTTAATTACACGATGATTTATCCATGTAATTAACGCATTACATACAAAGAACAGAAGAAAGGCATACACATACAGTACAGTATATACTTTTAAATAGTTATTATGCGAGGGGAGAGAGAGAGAGAGAGAGAGAGAGAGAGAGAGAGAGAGAGAGAGAGAGAGAGAGCAATAATGTTAACAATTGTTTAAATCACTATCCTTCAAAAAATTACAAAGCATCTAACTTAGGACGAGAGAGAGAGAGAGAGAGAGAGAGAGAGAGAGAGAGAGAGAGAGAGATTCTGTGCAGGTTGAGTAAAAAGACAAATGGTATGAAACCCTTATAAATGCAGAGTTCGTCTTTAAATCAGTATTTAAAATGTAATTAAGGCTATAGGGCTATAATATAAGGTTTACCACCATGGCGTTTATTTCTAGTGAGAAACTAGATAGATGGGAAAGATGGAAATATATTGTGAGTTGACGTGCTGTTGGTGGTCCTTCTGTGTAGGTGTCTGGATTGGTTAGTGTTATGGAAATTTTTTGCAGTGTTCAATTACAATTTAGCAGTTCGAGTGTGAATGTGGCAATGATCATTGTCTTATTTTCTTGGTAGCCACTCTTTATTAAGTGAAGCTACTGAATGTTGAAAAAATGTATGCCTATTGCCTAAATGTGTAGGTTAGAAAGTGAGTTTATTGATATGTTAATTGTCTGTCTGTATGTATGTTGAAATGTGTAGAGTACAACCTGGGCATTATTATTATTATTATTATTATTATTATTATTATTATTAGCCAAGCTACAACCCTAGTTGGAAAACCAAGATGCTATAAGCCCAAGGACTCCAATAAGGAAAAATAGCCCAGTGAGGAAAGGAAATAAGGAAATAAATAAATGATAACAAGTTAACAATAAATCATTCTAAAAACAGTAACAACGTCAAAACAGATATGTCCTATATAAACTATAAAAAGACTCATGTCAGCCTGGTCAAAATAAAAACATTTGCTCCAACTTTGAACTTTTGAAGTTCTACTGATTCAACTTAAATTCCCCATATATCCTTTACAGTTATATCAGATAAAAATTAGAAGGGCACTCAGTAGAGCTCAGACCCCCGCCGCGACAGCTTATTTCTCGACCTTTTGCTCGACGTTGACGTTGACCTTTGACCTTAATAGGTATTAATAGGCGGGGATTTTCATACATTCAAATATGAACCGAGTTTGAAGTCTCTCTGACAATGATGTCCAAACTTATGGCTGATTACGTGAATTGGACATTTTGCTTGACGCTGACCTTGATCGACGTTGACGTTGACCTTGACCTTTGACTTTAATATGTGTTAATAGGCGGGGATTTTCAAACACTCAAATATGAACCGAGTTTGAAGTCTCTCTTGACAATGATGTCCAAACTTATGGCTGATTACGTGAATTGGATATTTTGCTTGACACTGACCTTGACCTTCCAAAATTTAATCATTACCAGCTTTTTGCATAACAGTTAATCCCTACAAGTTTCATTACTCTACGATGAAAGTTGTGGCCAGGAAGCTGTTCACAAACAACACACACACACACACACATGAACGAAAACGTAACCTTCCAACTTCGTTGGCGGAGGTAATAAATATGCACAGACCTAGTAACTACCCCTAAATTCACTCCATGAAACATTTTAAGGCCAAAATTTGAAACATTTAATATGTATGTGACCTGCTGTTTCATACTAGCCGTGAACAATGCGGGAGCCTTCAAGTTCGTACCCCAAAATGGCATGACTTGCCAAGACAAATTCGTGGCCAAAATTCGTGCAAGTATCAGCCTAGCATTACGTGCAATCATTAAATGTGCACACACAAACAGGAGCGAAAACATAACCTTCCAACTTCGTTGGCGGAGGTAATAAACATGCACAGACCTAATAAATATCTCTAAATTCACTAAATGAAACTTTTTAAGGCCAAAATTTGAAACATTAAAATGTATGTGACCTGCTGCTTCATACCCCACTATGAGATCTGTTTTAAAGTCTTAGGTTTGCCATCCCAGCCTCATCACAGTGTAAATAGGCTCCGTAATTGCCACTTACTCCACTGCCTTTGGTGGGTTAACCAAATGGTTTGCTGAGTATGAGGCCCGGCAGTTCCCGAGGGGGTTCCTCTTAAAATCTCGAGCCAGTCTCATTCACTCGCCCCGAGTGATAGGTAGTGGGAATGGAGCACCCTTGAGAAAATGTACCTTAATAGAAACACTGTGGGCTTTAAAAGACTGGTGCTCAAAAAGAAAAAATTTCTCCCGGGCTAATTATGTTCCCAGGCGCCATACCGTCTATCCAATTTTCGTTGTGGAAGCGAAGTTAACATCCTCGCCAGTATATTTTTTCCCTTTTATGTAATTCAGCTCGTTTATCTTTCGCTTTCTATCCTATTTCTGCTTTCTTTTGGGGGGTTTATCTTTGCACAATACGTTCATCCTTATGGTATTGGGCCCTATTTTTTTTACTATTCTTAAAAACCGTTAAGCTGTACCGAAGTGGACATCCTCGCCATTATATTTCCCTTTTTAGTAATTCAGTTCTTTTATCTTCCGCTTTCTCTCCTGTTTCTGTTTCTTCCTTTTTTTTGGGGGGGGGGGGGAGGGTGTGTGTGTTTATCTTTGCACAATTCGATCGTCCTTTTGATATTAGGCCCCACATTTTTATACTATTCTTAAAAAACCATTTAGCTGTGCCTTTTCTACAATGACCAGCTTTCTAGTGCATTTGCCAGGATGTATTTGAGAGCAGAACTTAATATATAATGTAATTGGAGATCAGAAACTCAAGAGGCCTTGTATTGTCTGTATATTAAAGCATATATTTCCTCGGTTGGTGTCGAGTATTCTAGATAATACTACTAATACTTTTATTATTATTATTATTATTATTATTATTATTATTATTACTAGATAAGATACAACCCTAGTTGGAAAAGCAAGATGCTATTGTTATTATTATCATTAGTATTATTATTATTATTATTATTATTATTATTATTATTATTATTATTATTATTACTACTACTTGCTAAGCTACAACCCTAGTTGGA
>NC_090748.1:1766187-1788687 GCF_036898095.1 Palaemon carinicauda | reverse complement strand
GGCTTACGGAGTATTTATTAAAATGAATTTTATTATTTTAGAAAAAAGCAGAAATAGAAAAAAAAACCATATGATTAATAATAAATGAAATGGTAGTCGAAGGAAAAAACCTTAAAACAGATAAATGCTTCACTTACGGTAGAGACCTAGAACCTGAGACAGTGGCATACCATGTGTACATTGATGTATGTACACCATTTACGTTTGCGCATTCGGTATGAAGTTAATTCTAACAGTCTTGACTTCTTAGTTATACGGCTCAACACTGTACACTATTCAAAAAGTTCTATTCCAGTTGTGACCAGATTCTATATGGCTCAACACTGTACAGTATTAAAAAAAATTCTATACCAGATATTACCAAATTGTATATGGCTCAACACAGTTGTGACCAGATTGTATATGGCTCAACACTGTACACTATTCAAAAGGTTTTATTCCAGCTGTGACCAAATTGTATTTGGCTCAAAACTGTACACTATTCAAAAAGATTTATTCCAGCTGTGACCAAATAGTATTTGGCTCAACACTGTACAGTATTAAAAAAAATCTATTTCAGCTGTGACCAAATTGTATTTGGCTCAACACTGTACACTATTCAAAAAGTTTTATTCCAGCTGTGACCAAATTGTATTTGGCTCAACACTGTACAGTATTAAAAAAGTTTTATTCCAGCTCTAACCAGATTGTGGAATGGTCTTAATCGGGCAGTTGAATCATTGGAACTTCCGAAGTTCAAACTTGTAGCGAATGTTTTCATGTTGAACAGGCTAACATAAATCAGGCTAACATAAATCTCTCTTAATAATTTATTTATGACAGAATTATTTTAACGTTGTTACTGATCTTAGATATCTCATATTCAATATTCAGTGCTTCTAATATAGTTTATTTATTTCCTTTCTTAACTGGGTTTTTTATCCTTGTTGGAGCCCTTCAGCTTATCTTATAGTATCCTGCTTTTTCAACTAGGAATGTAGATTAGTGTGACGGTGCCGAGTGAGGGTTGTGAACTCAAAGGCAGGATGCAATCAACTGAGTACTATATTAAAGAACACTCTCCTTTATATACAAAACCTCAAGGCAACAGGAAAATACATGTTCGAGGAAATGACAATGTTACAGAGGAAAACAGCAGACATGAATTTTCATGTTCGTTTTAGTGCGAGGGAAGAGCGAAGATACAAGCATAATATATACAAAAGGAATTATGTACAATTGTGTGACACACGGTTGGTACATTAGCAGTAATAATAATAATAATAATAATAATAATAATAATAATAATAATAATAATAATAATAATAATAATAATAATAATAATAATAGTTCCGAATATTTGCGCTTCGTTTCGTAAATTCAATTTCGCAGTTTTTTAAAGTTGAACGTATATATATATATATATATATATATATATATATATATATATATATATATATATATATTATATTATATTATATATTATATTATATTATATTATGTATATATTACAGTGATTGCTGCTATATTGAATATCATATACAATCAAGTGGTATAAGACCGTGCATGCATGTTTAGTCATTTATTTATATACAGTACATATATATTTATATATGCTGTATGTATATGTATGTATATATAGTGTTATTAGTTAAGCAGGCCACAGATTCTTTTATACCTTTATTTGAATTTTGTTCGTTAATAATATCAGTAGCTTCAGAAATATTTTATCTCCTTGAATAGTTGATAAGAATTTTTATTCGTTTTTTTATATGTCATACTGTATATTTCTTTTTTTTTTTTTTTTTTTTGAATGCCGCAATTTGCTTTGAATTTGATTGCAGTTCATAACATTGCGAAGAAATAAAAAAGGCAGAGAGAGAGAGAGAGAGAGAGAGAGAGAGAGAGAGGAGAGAGAGAGAGAGAGAGAGAGAGAGAGAGAGATTGTAAACTTCATGAACCAATTATACTGGCCAGAGAGAGAGAGAGAGAGAGAGAGAGAGAGAGAGAGAGAGAGAGAGAGAGAGAGAGAGAGAGAGAGAGAAATGAAAATGGGATTGTAAACTTCTTGAACCAGTTATACTGGCCAGAAAGAGAGAGAGAGAGAGAGAGAGAGAGAGAGAGAGAGAGAGAGAGAGAGAGAGAGAGAGAGAGAGAGAGATTGTAAACTTCATGAACCAATTATACTGGCCAGGCAGAGAGAGAGAGAGAGAGAGAGAGAGAGAGAGAGAGAGAGAGAGAGAGAGAGAGAGAGAGAGAGAAGGCAGAATTTTCTGAATTTTGTAGTATATATGGAAGTGTATTCTTCTGACTACAGAATTTCGTTTTTCTCGCTTTTACTTTCAGAGTATAACATTTCCGCTCTCAAATGTGCTTCATTGTTTTTCCTTTCTCGTTACCTTACCGTTCTTTGCTTTATATTTTTTTGCAGAATTTATCAGATTCACTTATTTAATTTGAAATATAATTACACTACTTTTGGTCAAGAAGTTTCCTAGCTTTTCATAAACTTTTCCCCATATATTTAGCTATAACATTTTCCTCTTCAAAAATATTTTTTGAGATTACCCATTATCAAATAATCCATTCATTGATTTTATTTGGTTGGCTTTTTTTTTTTTTTTTCATAATCGTGTTCCATATATTTTGTTATAATCTTTTCCTCTTCAAAGATATTTTTTTGAAATTACCCATTATCAAATAATCCATTCATTGATTTTATTTGTTTGGCTTTTTTTTCATAATCGTGTTCCATATATTTTGTTATAACTTTTTCTCTTCTAAGATATTTTTTGAAATTGCCCATTATCAAATAATCCATTCATTGATTTTATTTGTTTGGCTTTTTTTTTTTCATAATCGTGTTCCACATTTTTTTTTTTTTTTTTGCGGAAAGCTATTGAAAAAGTTAGAAAAAGCGTCAAACTGACCTTCAAATCCTTTCCATATTTTTTAAGCCGAAGTCAATCCCCTCTTCACAAAAAATCTGTTAACCGGCCTTCCATACCTCCCGGAATATTTTTCTCTCTCGTTGCATTCTTTTGAAGACCGGCTATAGCCCCAACATCTATGACTTTTTAATATCGGGTCTGCGTGTTCTGAAGCAGTAACAGTTCGCTCCAAAATATGATAGTAACTATTACTTCATTTTTTCTCCGTTCTGTAATATGTACCCCAGTATGAACCAAAGTATTATTTTTTTTTTTTGGGGGGGGGGGAATTATGCGCTTTGATTGCATAAATGAAATTTATGAGTGAAATTATTTTATGCAAGAAGGGATCCACTATGTGTTTTTTTTAACCGATTTCTCTTATTGATAAATGATATGGTTTATATTCATTCGTCCTCCCATTCTTGTACATGGGAGATAAGTTATTATTGCAAAATTAATACCTCAGTTTCTCCTTTTTTCTCTACACCATCCATACAATACGTTGTATTTATTTTTCAATATACCGTAGAGCTAACAATGCAAAACTACCTTTTATTGTCATCCTTCAATTTGTATCTGTTTATGAATAAATACGGTTATATATTTTATGGTTTTTTTTTTTTTTCAAAAATAGAAATTTACCCCATGGATCAGAAACTTGGGGTTTTAAGACGAAATGAGGAAGCAAAGCTTGTTTAAAAGATTGGAGAATGATGGAATAAGAATGGCAGGTGTAGTAAAGATTACCTAGATGGGAAGAGTGTCATGACTGAGATGGTGTGGGCATGTGTTGAGAATGGATGGTGGGGAGGGAGTGAGGAGGGCTGGGGAGGAAACTGTAACGGGGCTGAGGTTGATCAAGAGGGAGGCAGAGAATTAGATGGCGAGGTAAGGTGAAGGATGATATGGAGAGAACAGGTTTCGTGGGTTGTTGTGGCCTGATTGGTAACGTCTCTGCCTGGTGTTTGCCAGTCGAGGGTTCGAGTCCCGCCCAGTCTCATTAGTGCCATTAGTGTCTGCAACCTTACCATGCTTGTGAGCTAAGGTTGGGGGGTTTGGGGGAGCCTATAGGTCTGTCTGTTGAGTCATCAGCAGAAATTTGCCTGGCCCTCCCTGGTCCTAGCTTGGGTGGAGAGGAGGCTTGGGCGCTGATAATATAAAATATAGTCAGTCTCTAGGGCATTGTCCTGCTTGCTAGGGCAATGTCACTGTCCCTTGCCTCTGCCATTCATGAGCGACCTTTAAATCTTTAAACCTTTAAGAGGATGCCTTTGGTAGAAGGTATTGGAGAGAGCGCATTAGGCAACCGACCCCTTAATGTAGGGATAACGGTGTGGAAGAAGAAGAGAGATTGACCCCATGTGGGGAAGAGGGTTATCCAATTCGTGGAATGTCTTCGATTGTCCTCTTTAATACTCATTATCCAGGTTTTCTTTGCACTTCGTCATTTTATCTTCCTTTACTATTTCTTTTTTGTAGAATTTAATTTGAGAAAATGTTAGAACTGGTATATAAAATTGCTTTTTCTATATGCTTTAGGGGCGTATAAATTGTACATAATATTCTTGTTTTCTCATAGAGTAGTGAAACTTTCAGTGATTAATTATTGAGACGTGGAATTGATTCAATTTTGAAAGTCGCAGGTCAAAGGTCAAGGTCAAGATTTTGAAAGTCGCCGGTAAAAGGTCAAGGTCAAGGTCGACCTATATATGTGTATGGGATCTTTCGATGCTGTTTTCTTTATTCATAATTTAATAAAACTTGTGGTAAAAAGCTTAAGAAAGATGTAACTTAGACAACAGAGAAATTTATTTTTAATGCTTGAGTTGATTATAGAACTGTCTGCTATCTTGGCCTTGTCACTCATTTGTGATGTATGCAGTTTGTGTTAATATATCTTTTCCTAAGACTTTTGAATAAGAAAATTTGAATATCTTTCATTTTTCGGAAATCACACAATATATATAAGCTATATATATATATATATATATATATATATATATATATATATATATTGTATATGTAAATATATAAATATAGATATAGATATATATTATGTATATATATGTATATATATGATCATTGCGTATCACCATGCTCAGCAAAGCTGTACTAGGTTGGTTTCGATCAGACAAAATTCTCCCACCATCACCAATTCACCCTGGCCAGCATGGTGATGGAAACTGGTCAAACCCCAGACATGGAATGACATGTCTGTATTTGTTGTTGTTTCATCTATAGGATAATAACTGATAGATATCATGTTTGTTGGTACTAACGTTTGTAATAAGGCAGCAATGATTGTCTGCTTGAGTCGATTTTGATTTTATAAGTCCAGAAGCTCTGGTCCTAGCGGGTATATTCCCCAACAAATTCTTGACCTTCTAAGTAATGTGTACTTAAAAATTATTAGTAAACAACTATTGAACCTATATGATGGCTCTTCCTCTTTAAGTTTTGGATTCAAACTGAATGACTTAAGAATAGTTTCGCATCAAAACTTGATGACTTAAACATAGTTTTGCATCAAAACTGAATGACTTAAGAATAGTTTCACATCAAAACTTAATGTCTTAAGAATAGTTTCGCATCAGTAGTTAATGACTTAAGAATAGTTTCGTATCAAAACTGAATGACTTAAGAATAGTTTTTCATTACTTCTTATATAGTTTCGCACAAAAAATTAATGACTTAGAAATAGTTTCGCATAAAAAATGTATGACTTAATAATAGCTTTTCATTACTTCTTATATAGTTTCGCATAAAAAATTAATGACTTAATAATAGTTTCGCATCAGTACTTAATAACTTAAGAATAGTTTCGCATCAGTACTTAATAACTTAAGAATAGTTTCGCATCAGTACTTAATAACTTAAGAATAGTTTCGCATCAGTACTTAATAACTTAAGAATAGTTTCGCATCAGTACTTAATAACTTAAGAATAGTTTCGCTTCAGTACTTAATAACTTAAGAATAGTTTCGCATTAAAACAGAATGACTTGAGAATAGTTCCACATCAAAACTGTATGACTTAAAAATAGTTTCGCTGTATCATTCATTTGCTCACTTTTTGATGACACACCAGAATTGAGAGTCTGTAGTCCAAAAATAGCACTGGAACAAACAGAAAGCATGTCATAAATGTGCTGGAACCTTCCGATGCCTCCGGATGTCTTCTTGGACTGCAGGTTTTCTAACTTGTGCGTCAATGACTCAGGCTAAGAGTTAGTCGTAAAAAAAAACCACCTTTTTCTCCTGGGAGTAGCCGGAAGAGGGCGCGCTGCCAACCAGGGTTGCCAGGTTTTCTGAATGAGAAAAGGCCAACTTTTAATCAACAGCAGCTTTAAACACCAACCCGTTAGTAGAAAAGGCCAAATATATAGTATTTAAGGCCCACATTTTCTTTCATGATATTACTAAAGGCTAAACAATTTTTAAAAAAGGCAAAATTTGAGGGTTTTTTTGGCGTGAAAAAGGCCAACCTGGCAACACTGCTGCCAACCGTGATATTTTCCGCAAGTAAGAAGTCCCCCCAGAATTTCTGAGAAATTATCTTCGCGAGGCCTTTTTTTATCTCTCTCTCTCTCTCTCTCTCTCTCTCCTCTCTCTCTCTCCTCTCTCTCTCTCCTCTCTCTCTCTCAGGGAATGGTGCACGTATCATATTACTATTTGCTTGTAATGTTGTTATAACATATTCATGCTTTTCAATAAGAAATGAGTTAGCAGCTAGAGTGGATATGAATGTGTTTAGGGTGTTTGGCCATGTTGAGAGAATGGAAAATGGCTGTCTGCTAAAGAAGGTGATGAATGCAAGGGTTGATGGGAGAAGTACAAGAGGAAGGCCAATGTTTGGGTGGATGGATGGAGTGAAGAAAGCTCTGGGTGATAGGAGGATAGATGTGAGAGAGGCAAGAGAGATTGTAGATCTGCAAGCGAGGTCATTTACTTTTAGTAGTGTCTGCATCCTGACCTTATGAAAAGAGGTCGTGGGGTTTAGAGAAGCCAATAAGTCTATTATTATTATTATTATTATTATTGTTATTACATGATGCTAAGCTATATAACCCTAGTTGGAAAAGTAGGATGCTATAAGCCCAGGGGCTGTAATAGGGAAAATACCCTAATGAGGAAAGGAACCGAGGAAAAATGAAATATTTCATGAAAAACAACATTGAAATAAATATTTTGTATCAACAACAGCCATTGTCTGGCCCTCCCTAGTCCTAGCTTGTATTGAGAGAGAGCTTGGACGATGATTATATAGATATGTAGTCAGTCTCTAGGGCATTATCACTGTCCCTTTCCTTTGCCATTCATGAGACTCAATATTACGCAGTATTCTAGAAGTTTTATTCTAGCTGTTACCAAGTCGTGGAATAATCTTCCCAATCGGGTTGTTGAATCAGTAGATCTTCAACAGTTCAAAGTTGTAGAAAATATTTTTATGTTGACCAGGCTGGCGAGTCTTTTTATTGTTTATACAGTATATGACATATCTGTTTTTGACGTTGTTAATAGTTTATATAGAAAATATCTGTTTTGACGTTGTTACTGTTTTTAGAATGATTTATTGTTGATTTATTTTCATCATTTATTTATTTCCTTATTTCCTTTCCTCACTGAGCTATTTTTCCCTGTAGGAGCCCTTGGGCTTATAGCATCTTGCTTTTCCAACTAGGATTGTAGCTTGGCTAGTAATAATAATAATGATAATAATAATAATAATAATAATAATAATGAGCAACCATTAAACCTTTGAATCGCGATTTAACATTGGTGTGGTGCGAAGCCCAGAAGAGCAAATGCGTCATTCGTATTAATTAAACCCGATTATCTAAGAGCGACATGTGTCGGGACCTGACACCTGGTGACTCGTATTGGAACAAATGCATTTCTTCTCGTAGCACCCTATGATTAAGCAATGTATGTAAATGTATAAATGAACATGTGCAATGTTTCATCGGAGGCCAGCTCGTAGACGGAAGCTAAACGAATTAATGCATTTAATTTACTACGTACTGTTTTCTCTTTAGCCTTTATATTTTAAACCAAGTGGTTTAATGTTGCTTTATTTCATATTTTATTTATTTGTTTATTACCCTAGTATTGAAGGATTAAGGATATATTAAATATTATGGAAATAGCCAGTTTAAATGTTCATCAAATATTAGTTACTTCGACGTATATTAGAGCAATAATATTCCTTCCTTTGTGTCTTTTGCATGTCTCAATCATAGTCGAGTCACTGTAAATTTGCCATTCTCCTCTCTCTCTCTCTCTCTCTCTCTCTCTCTCTCTCTCTCCTCTCTCTCTCTCTCTCTCTCTCTCTCTCTCTCTCTCTCTCTCCACATGGAAGAGACTTCCAGTGGATGTAGTGGACAGTAACACGGTAAATGAATTCAAGAATAAGTTAGACGAGATCATGAGAACGTTCAAACTAATTCAATGTACCCAAGAGCAAATGGAGTCTCCGCAGATGGAATAATAGGTCTTCGAGACATCTAAAATCTTTGTAACTCACTCTCTCTCTCTCTCTCTCTCTCTCTCTCTCTCTCTCTCTCTCTCTCTCTCTCTCTCTCTCTCTCTCTCTCAGCGAAATATATCGGTCGTGATGCTAGCTTAGATCATAAAAACTAAACGTTCAAACTAATTCGCTGTGCCCAAGAGCAATTAGAGTCTCCGCAGATGGACTTATAGGTCTTCGAGACATCCAAACTCTCTCTCTCTCTCTCTCTCTCTCTCTCTCTCTCTCCTCTCTCTCTCTCTCTCTCTCTCTCTCTCTCTCTCTCTCTCAAAATATGCCATCGCTCTATTATCAGCTTATTATTATATTTTTACACCGATTCGTTACTTGACTGTGATCTAATTGCGATATAGTTTCATCCAATTTGCATTTTTTGTCCGAAGGTCAAGCGTCTGGTTGCATTTTCGGATATGGGTTTCGTAATCCAGTTATCTGTGCCCACTGGTCTTGTCCTCATGCAAACCTGGATTAGGTTAGGCTCGTATTCTGAGCTTGATCCTGCCTACGACATTTGATTTATGCATCGCTCGGAGGTGGAGGGAATGACAATATAGATTTACACTGTATTACTGTGTTGTTATTATTATTATTATTATCATTATTATTATTATTATATTATTATTATTATTATTATTATTATTATTATTATTATTATTATCATCCATACTGTACCATACATCCTTACGGATAAAGACAGAAGACATTCAACGTCGGATGAAGAACATCTTTAATTATTCTATGGAAAAGTATTATTTTTGCCTGTTCAAACCAATGCCAAAGGGGGAGGGGGTGGGGGGGGAGGTGTCAAACGAGAGGGTTTAAAATTGGCTCCCATAAAGTTCCGGACCTGTCAGGGTGAACTACCAGAGGATTGAAGTTTTTCCATTTGTCTTTCCGATGAATAACATCTTTAATTATCCTATGGAAAAGTATTATTTTTCCTTGTTCAACCAAAGCTGATCTAGGAGGGGGGGGGGTGTCAAACGAGAGGGTTTAAAATTGGCTCCCATAAAGTTCCGGACCTGTCAGGGTGAACTGCCAGAGCATTGAAGTTTTTCCATTTGTCTTTCCGATGAATAACATCTTTAATTATCTTATGGAAAAGTATTATTTTTGCCTGTACAACCAATGCCAAAGGGGAGGGGGGTGTCAAACGAGAGGGTTTAAAATTGGCTCCCATAAAGTTCCCGGACCTGCCAGGGTGAACTACCAGAGGATTGAAGTTTTTCCATTTGTCTTTCCGATCCGAATCCGAAATTGAACTAGGTTTTACTTTTGAAATCAGTAGTTTAGTAGCTCTTTTGATGAATAACTTTTTAGTTGAAACGGTAGAACTTCAAAAGTTCAAAGTTGCAGCAAATGATTCTATGTTGAACAGGCTGACATAAGTCTTTATAGCTATATATGAATTATCTGCTTTAATGTTGTTAATGTTTTTTAGACTATTTTATTTCAAATTTCCATTACTTATATCGTATATTTATTTCCTTGTTTCCTTTCCTCATTATTATTATTATTATTATTATTATTATTACTACTTGCTAAGCTACAACCCTAGTTGGAAAAGCAGGATGCTTTAAGCCCAGGGACTCCAACAGGGAAAAATATCCCACTGAGGAAAGGAAATAAACTACAAAAGATGTTTAAGAATGATAACATCAACATAAATGTTTCATATATAAACTATTAAAACTTCAAGATAACAAGAAGAAGAGAAATATGACTGAATAACGTGCGACATTGTATCTCTAAACAGCTTCTAGTTCTTCTTTTAATTTGATCGGGGTCAATGACCTTAGATGTCAGGATGCCAGATAACTCATAATCTATCAATCAATCTTTTAATTTGAGATATGGGAGAAAATCCTGACATAAAAAAAGTGGAAGAGAAACGTAGAAATGGCCGTTATTTATTTTAAGGAAAGCTCTTGTTTATTTTTTTACTTAGATATTGTAATTATTACTTGATTATTTTACTTTCTCAAGTATTTTTTATTCTGGGACTGGAATAGAAATTTGATTGAAGTATGAAAATTTCCTACTAATGACAGCTTTGTGCTCTCCAAATACTCAGAAAGACCTCGGCCGAAATTTATGAAATGGTATGAAAAATAGTCCCTTGTCAGGTTGGGAGGAACGTATAGAGAGTAGAGGTCCCCTTTTTTGTTTTTGTTTCATTTGTTGATGTCGGCTACCCCCCAAAATTGGGGGGAAGTGCCTTGGTATATGTATGTATGTATGAAAAATAGTTTGCAATGTATATTAAAACAAGGTTATTTAAGGAGAAAACCTAAATACATAAGGCCTCATCATAGCCTCTACTCATTGGGTTATTATGGCCTATTGGAAACGTCCCTGCCTGGTGATCTGCCTGACTGGGGTTCTATACCCAATTTATTTCAATGAGGCGCATTTGCACCTACTCGCAGCGGTACCCTTTAGCTCGGAAGAGTTTCCTGATCGTTGATTGGTTAGAATTATCTTGTCCTACCAATCAGCGATCAGGAAACTTTTCCGAGCTTAAAGGGCACCCCTGCGAGTCGGTGCAAATATGCTTCAGTAAAAAAAATTGACTTTAGTCACGTTTAGGCTCGATAGTTTCTTGCGTCTGCTAAGGATAAGGGCTTTGGGGGGGAGCATATAGGTATGCCTGTTGAGTCATCAGCAGCCATTTCCTGGCACTCCCTGGTCGTAGCATGGGTGGAGATGTGCTTTGGACGCTGACCAATATGTATATTTGGTCAGCCTCTTGAGCATTGTCGTGTTAACTATAGTCCATTTCTTTTAGCGAGTCATATTTGCACCGACTCGCAACGGTGCCCTTTTAGCTCGGAAAAGTTTCCTGGTCGCTGATTGGTTAGAATTATCTTGTCCAACCAATCAGCGATCAGGAAACTTTTCCGAGCTAAAAGGGCACCGCTGCGAGTCGGTGCAAATATGCTTCAGTAAAAAAAAATTGACTATAGTCACGTTTAGGCTCGATAGTTCTTGCGTCTGCTAAGGATAAGGGTTTTTGGGGGGAGCATATAGGTATACCTGTTGAGTCATCAGCAGCCATTTCCTGGCACTCCCTGGTCGTAGCATGGGTGGAGAGGTGCTTGGACGCTGACCATATGTATATATGCTCAGTCTCTAGGGCCTTGTTCTGTTAACTAGGGCGTTGTCACTACCCCTTTCCTCTGCCATTCATGAGCGGCCTTTAAATATTTAGCGGATTGGCTGGCTATGTGGCCCACTGATTAGAAGTAGACTCTCGAGGGTTCTCACAAATTTCAGAAATACTTTGATCCTGTGTCTTGGATTAGAGTTCTCTTGCTTGAGGGTACACTCGGCCACACTATTCTATTGGTTTATTTCTCTATCTCTTGTTTTATAAGTTTTGTAGTTTATATATGAAAGATCTATTTTAATTTGTAAACTACTCTTGAAATATTTTTTATAGTTGTTCAGAGAAAATACGTAAAGCTCTCTTGTCTGGATGCTATATACAAGAGTTTAGCTAAATAACGTTCCGTGTATTATTACTATTATTATTATTATTATTATTATTATTATTATTATTATTACTAGCCAAGCTACAACCTTAGTTGGAAAAGCAAGATGCTATAAGCCCAAGGGCTCCAACTGGGAAAAATAGCCCAGCGAGGAAAGGAAATAAGGAAATAAATAAATGATGAGAACAAATTAACAATAAATCATTCTAAAAAACAGCAACAACCGTCAAAACAGATATGTCCTATATAAACTATTAACAACGTCAAAAACAGATATGTCATATATAAACTATAAAAAGACTCATGTTTGATTTCCGAATGGCTATGTCAATACACATATAAGCTAGGATCCTTTACATCAAGAGAATCTGATGTTAAACACGACATCTGTGATTTCTTATTGACAGACTTGATCTCTGCAAACAGCAACATCGCGTGATAAGTGACTTGATTAACAGTCATAGAAATTGTATAAAGCTGTTTGCGATGGTAGATGTGTTCTTTGATCTTAAAATATTTTGAGGAGTTCTCTTGCGGCAGGACTAATAGGGTAGACGAAGATGAAAACATTGTAATATTTTGGATTTATTACTTTTTTATATGCTATTTATTCCGTTTTGCAATCAATTTTGTATCTTTCAGTTATCCCCATACATAAAAAGCTACCTCCTCTCTCTCTCTCTCTCTCTCTCCTCTCTCCTCCTCTCTCTCTCTCTCTCTCTCTCTCTCCTCTCTCTCTCTCTCTCTCTCTATGTAATATATATATATATATACACAGTATATATATATATATATATATATACACAGTATATATATATATATATATATATATACACAGTTATATATATATATATATATTATATACATATATATATAGTATATATATTTATATATATATGTGTATATATATATATATATATATATATATATATACCTATATATATATGTATGTATATATATATGTATATATATATATATATATATATATATATATATATATATATATATATATATATACACACACATACACACAAACATACAGCAAAAGCCAGAATTGAATAATAAAGGTCCTTAGTACCTAACGCTTTCGTGCATTTTAATACACATTTCTTCAAGGTACAATAAAAAGTTGTACCCTGAAGAAGTGTGTATTAAAATGCTCGAAAGCGCTATGTACTAAAGTCTTTTATTATTCCATTCTGGCTCTTGCTGTATATTAAGTCACGTGATTCTTGTAACAGTAAAGATACAATGAAACAGCAAAAAAAAAAAAATATAAAAAAAAAAATCCACATCTATCTAAAACTCCTTGGACTATTTTACGAAAAATTTCATGAACTCTGGTGTAATGATTTCACAATAAAAATAGAAAATATCTTCGATTTCTTAATTTGAATAGATGATATCATTTCAGTCAACCAAGAACTTCCTTTTAGGCTGAGAAATTAGCCCACGAAATTGAATGGCTTCTTGCTGCCCCACTTTTGGTTAATCAAGTTTTCTGTCCATTTTTAGATTTGCACATAACGTTTGTGTTATTCTGCTAACAAACAAAGAAATCGAATGGTAAATATGGCTTCATTGCTAAATTTAAATTAAGTTTAACTTTTGCAAAGAGGCATAAAAGACTGGCGAAGTATGTCAAGTTCAAAGCTAATGGAGATTTATATGATTTGAATTGAAAACACTGTTGTTATTATTATTATAATTATTATTATTATTATTATTATTATTATTATTATTAGCCAAGCTACAACTGTAGTTGGAAAAACAAGATGCTATAAACCCAAGGGCTCCAATAGTAAAAAATAGTCCAGTGAGGAAAGTCATTAGAGAAATTATTATTATTATTTTTATTATTATTATTATTTTTATTATTATTATTATTATTATTATTAGCCAAGCTACAACTGTAGTAGGAAAAACAAGATGCTATAAACCCAAGGGCTCCAATAGTAAAAAATAGTCCAGTGAGGAAAGTCATTAAAGAAATTATTATTATTATTATTATTATTATTATTATTTTTATTATTAATATTATTATTATTATTATTATTATTATTATTATTACTAGCCAAGCTACAACCCTAGCTGGAAAAAGCAAGATGCTATTAGCCCAAGGGCTCCAATAGGGAAAAATAGCCCAGTGAGGAAAGGAAATAAATAAATGATGAGAATAAATTAACAGTAAATCATTCTAAAAACAGTAACAGCGTCAAAACAGATATGTCCTATATAAACTATTAACAACGTCAAAACCAGGTATGTCATATATAAACTATAAAAAGAGTCATGTCAGCCTGTTCAACATAAAAACATTTGCTGCAAGTTTTGATCTTTTGAAGTTTGATTGACATCTTCGACCTTGAATAATGTGAAAAGAGATATGTTTTATTGTTTATTCATCTCTGTGTATATTTAGCCTCTGTGTATAATCAACCTTTTATTACTATTCATTGAAAATGCTTCAAATTTATATTGGAATTTACTAAGGTTTTTCTTCCGTCACGTGTAATGTTAATGTTTTTTGTATTTTATTTTTTTATTTTTTTTGTCCTTCTCATTGTAAAGATTTTGCTTAAATACTGACTCAATTTTATTACTGGAATCTTCCAGGATTTTTTTTTTCGTCACGAGTAAGGTTTAAGGTTTTTTAATATTTAAATTTTAAGTGTAAGGCGAAGGTTTTTTATAATTTATTTTTTGAGTTTTTATGTTCATTTCATTGTAAAGATTTTGCTTAAATACCGACTCAATTTTATTATTGGAGTCTTCCAGGATTTTTTTTCGTCACACGTAAGGTTTAAGGTTTTTTAATATTTTAATTTTAAATGTAAAGGTTTTTTATAATTTATTTTTTAATTTTTTCATGTCCTTTTCATTGTAAAGATTTTGCTTAAATACTGACACAATTTTATTTCTGGAATCTTCCAAGATTTGTTTATTTATTTATTTATTTTAATTTTAATTTTTTAAGTATTTTTAATTGCACAGAATTAATTTGCTTGAAAAAGATAGTAGGTTGGCCAAGGCTCCAGCCACCCATTGAAATACTACCACTAGTTACGGTTCATTTAACCTTTGCCTACACATACACCGAATAGTGTGGCCTATTCTTTACATATTCTCCTCTGTCCTCATACTCCTGCTGCTTTTCCAACTAGGGTTGTAGCTTAGCAAGTAATAATAATAATAATAATAATAATAATAATAATAATAATAATAATAATAATAATAATAATAATAATAGTAATAATATAAATCAAATAGTTTATCCTTGGTTTATGAATCTTCACATAAGAGAGATAAAAGACTTGTTATGTCTTCCAATCTCCAGTTAATAATGGCCATAAACGACTTGAGTGTGGCTCTTGAAAAGTCGTAAATTCTTGAAAAAAAAAGTTGTTATGAAATAAAGGCTGCCAATTTTAGGCAGTTACTCCACGTAAATGGATTTATTATTATTATTATTATTATTATTATTATTATTATTACTAAGCTACAACCCTAGTTGGAAAACCAAGATTCCATAAGCCGTGGGGCCCCAATAGGGAAAATAGCCCAGTGAGGAAAGGAAACAAGTATAAATAATATATTTAAAGAACAATGACATTGAAATAAATATTTCCTATATAAACTATGAAAACTTTAACAAAACAAGAGGAAGAGAAACGAGATAGAATAGTGTGCTCGAGTGTACCCTCAAGCACGAGAACTCTCTAACCCAAGGGAGTGGAAGACCATGGTACAGAGGCCGTGGCACTACTTTAGGGATTTGATGTGAAATAGCTCCACGTTGATATTCCTTGTCACTCTTGTTTGATTATTATGTACCGTCTTTTGCATAGATTTCAATTTGATCTGGTTCACTAATTGACTTTGGGTATTAAGCTAGTCTTATGCCAACACTACCCCTTTACCATAGCACGGCGTTTTGACTTGGCTTGTTGCGTGTATGGTATTATTATTATTATTCATTATTATTATTATTATTATTATTATTAGCTAAGCTTCAACCCTAGTTAAAAAAGCAGGATGCTATAAGCTCAAGGATTCCATCGGGGAAAAATAGCCCAGTGAGGAATTATTATCATCATCATCATCATCATCATTATTATTATTATTATTATTATTATTATTATTATTATTATTATTATTAGCTAAGCTACAAGCCTAGTTAGAAAAGCAGGATGCTATAAGCTCAAGGCCTCCAACAGTTAAAAATAGCCCTGTGAGGAATTATTATTATTATTATTATTATTATTATTATTATTATTGTTGTTGTTGTTGTTGTTGTTGTTGTTATTAGCCAAGCTACATGCCTAGTTAGAAAAGCAGTATGCTATAAGCTCAAGGACTCCAACAGTGAAAAATAGCCCAGTGAGGAATTATTATCATCATCATCATCATTATTATTATTATTATTATTATTATTATTATTATTAGCCAAGCTACAAGTCTAGTTAGAAAAGCAGGATGCTATAAACTGAAGGATTCCAACGGGGAAAAGTATCCTACAGATAAAGGAAATTAGGAAATAAATAAAGTACAAGAGTAGTAATGAATAATTAGTATAAAACACTTCAAGAACAGTAGAAAAAAAAACATTAGAATAAATTTTTCATATATAAACTATAAAAACTTCAAGAAAATAAGCGGAAGAAATTATGAAATGATAGAGATTCTCAAGACAATTTCTTTTAATGAGGCGCATTTGCACCGACTCGCAGCGGTGCCCTTTTAGCTCGGTAAAGGTTCCTGATCGCTGATTGGTTAGAATTATCTTGTCCAACCAATCAGCGATCAGGAAACTTTTTCGAGCAAAAAGGGCACCGCTGCCAGTCGGTGCAAATCTGCCTCGCTAGAAAAAATTGACTGTAGTAGGATTTTGGAAGGATTTTATTGCAAGGACTTCCCTCTGGTTTTATTGTAAGGTGTTCTCTCTCCTCCTCAAACAATTGGTCGACTCCCCTTTCTGTTTGCCAACAGGATTTGATGTCCTTCGAGAGTTTAGGGTTAACCGCTGCACTCGCAGGAATTCTTCCGCCAAGTTTTCTCGTTCTTGTTTCCACTTAGTGCTCCTACAATTTAAACTTTGAGTTTTAAAAGACACTGAAGAGGAGTTTGTGAGTCTTAATCCTCGTACGCTTTTGCCGCTGTGATTGCTGCTCAGTTTTCTTTGGACATTTAAGGAAAACTCTTGCTTCATTTAAGGCCCTTGGTTTGTTTTCGACAATTTTTATAATATTGGTTATTCCATATTTTGTCATTTATTATTATTATTATTATTATTATTATTAATATAATATTATTATTATTATTATTATTATTATTATTATTGTTTTTATTATTAATATTATTATTACAAGCCAAGCTATAACCCTAGTTGGGAATGCAAGATGCTGTAAGCCCAAAGGGTCCAACAGGGAAAAATAGCCCAGTGAGGAAAGGAAATAAGGAAATAAACGATTCAGGAAGTAATGAAAATTGAAATAGCATATTTCTTATTCTAATTTCAGTACTTAAAGGTTAATATTTATTCTACTGGATGTATTTTACACAGCAAATATTCTTAAGAATTTGGTATGATATATTGTGAAATACTTTTATCTTTAAATAGATGTTTTGTAATCCCCTTTTACGTTAACTCGCACACAGTCTTACTCATTGTGACGGGCCGAGAGAAGGTTGTGACTCAAAGACAGGATGAAAGCAACTGAGTAAGTTTATTATAGAACACTCTCCTTTGTATACAAAAGCTCAAGGCAACATGAAATTTCATGTTCAAAACCGACACTGTTACCGGTGAGAAAAACAGGCATGTTTATTCAGGGAAGAACGAAGATACAAGCATAATATATACACAAAATGAACTTTGTACGATTGTGTAACACACGGTTAGTACATCATGAAATTTTCGTGGCAGCATCCGTAATCTTTCTGCCATCTCGTCTCTAAGACGTGTTTATTTTATTTATGGAAGATCTGTTTTAATGTTGTTACTGTTCTTAGAATGTGTTATTATAATTGTTCATTAGTTCTCTTGTAGTTTCTTTAGTTTCTTATTTCCTTTCATAACTGGGCTATGTTTCCTTGATGGAGCCCTTGGGCTTATAGCATCCCGCTTTTCCAAATAGGGTTGTAACTTAGCTAATAATAATAATAATTGTAGTAATAATAATAATAATAATAATAATAATAATAATAATCCCTTAAGACATAGTGATCTCTCTCTCTCTCTCTCTCTCTCTCTCTCTCTCTCTCTCTCTCTCTCTCTCTCTGTCAGTGCATGTACAGACTCTCACTTAACATAATGCCAGGAAACAAGTTAATTTGTTTTCCACCATCCGGTCTCCCATAAGATACAAGACCAAAAAACTCTTTGCCTCATCATTGAAAGGAATTTCCCAGGTTCGATTCCCAAGCAAGCTGAAATTCTGTCGTCCATTTCTCTTGTATCCCCTCTTGACTTTGTTAAGCACTATAGTAATCTGGAAGGAATAATGGGATAGTAATTAGGCCTTTACGATGGGTCAAAACCAGCTTGACCCAAAAGACAGACACCTTCAAGTACCACCTTTGATAAATCTCTCTCTCTCTCTCTCTCTCTCTCTCTCTCTCTCTCTCTCTCAATTATATATATATATATATATATATGTATATATATATATTTACATATATATATATTTACATATATATATATATATATATAATATATATATATGTATATATTTCTCAATTATATATATACAGTATATATATATATATATATATATGCATATATATATATATATATATATATATACATGTATATATATTACCCTGTCCCTAGAGTATAATATTTTGTATTATATCATAACGTAATAAAAACATATACAAGCCTGGCTGATAACCTTAATTAATAATAAGATTTATTAACGATACATACCTACAAATGAAATAACCGTTCTCTTGGGCATTGTCTCTCATTGGCTTTACATCATGTTGAGTGTATCTAATTCTCTCTAAAATAGTATATTTACCATAACAAAAAAATAAACATTGTGATCATAAACTGACTGGAGAATTTTATAGATTTCATTAAAGGAAAGAAAAGGATAGGTAATGAAACTTAAATCAGTATCAAACTCACATGGGGCACTTAACAATAGTTTTGCAAACGTAATTATTATTATTATTATTATTATTGTTGTTGTTGTTTTTATTATTATTATTATTATTATCATTATTATTTTTATTATTATTGTTATTATTATTGTTATTATCATTATTATTTTTATTATTATTATTGTTATTATTATTATTATTATTATTATTATTATTATTATTATTATTATTAGTTTTATTATTATTATTGTAATCATTATTATCATTATTATTTTTATTGTTATTATTATTATTATTATCATTATTATTTTTATTATTATTATTTTTACTATTATTATTATTATTATTATTATTATTATTATTATTATTATTATTTTTAGCCAAGCTACAACCCTAGCTGGAAAAGCATTGTTATTATTATTGTTATTATCATTATTATTTTTATTATTATTATTGTTATTATTATTATTATTATTATTATTATTATCATTATTATCATTATTATTTTTATTATTTTTATTATTATTATTATTATTATCATTATTATTATTTTTATTATTATTATTATTATTATTATTATTAGCCAAGCTACAACCCTAGCTGGAAAAGCAAAACGCTTTAATCTTAGATTTAAGTGTAGAACGTTAGAATTGTACAATCTCAGCCACTAAACTACTTTCCCTAGTTTTATAAATGCAGGTAAAACCAGTATTGCATTTTTATACACAAGATGGAATTGTCTAAGCCATGACTTAAAAGATATCCTCGGGGACTTACTGAACACCGTGTAAGGTCCTCACTGAACTGTACTGTAGGTAATGGTCATTTTTGCTGTTCTTGAACTTTTATGGTAACGATTTGGGTTTTGTAAAACGTCTTAATTTATCCCAAATATATAAAAAGATACATATTCAATTTTATTATTACTAATCTTTAAATGGTGAACATTTCCGATTTCTTCCAGATTAATATTCCAACCCATCCATTTTGTATTTTATTTAATTATCAAGTTATTGTTAAGAATATTTCATTGCTTGTTAATCATTTGTGTACCTACAAAACTGGCAAATATTTTTATTTCATCTGGCGTTTTGCCTTACGAGAGGAAGTAAGCTATACTCAATTTTTTTTAATGAGGCGCATTTGCATCGACTCCCAGCGGTGCCCTTTTAGCTCGGAAAAGTTTCCTGCTATCTGATTGGTTAGAATTATCTTGTCCAACCAATCAGCGATCAGGAAACTATTCCGAGCGGAAAGGGCACCGCTGCGAGTCGGTGTAAATCTGCCTCGCTAAAAAGAATTGACTATAGTTTATGTTATAAGCTGCATCATATTTCATTTTCTTTCAGCGAGGTGGTCATACTTGATTTTAGTCATTTTGGATCTAGATTTTTTATCTATTAATATAAAAAAAAAGGTTGAAATTCAAGGTATAATTTCCTTAGTGTCCACGAAACTACAGAAAGCCTCCGGATGAAATTATAGGTACAATTTTCGTAGTTTCCAAGAGACTAGTTTTTCGAACGTGTGTATAAATAACATTTAGTAAGCAAGGCAGAGAATAAATTGATATACTGTAATTCTCTTTTTTAAAAGATATGTAAATTGATGATTAGGCCTGCGGGAGGCACAGTGGCTAAATCGAGACCTACAGTAATGACATAACCACTTCAGACAACTCGACATTCTGCGCTGGTGTTTTGTTGATTACCTTTTTAATCATATTTCGTGTCGTCTTTTTTTTTATTGAAAACCATTACTGAAATTTAAATTGAAGTAGATTGACAGAATTATGTATGTATGGTAAAATACTGGAATTATACGGAGAGTATGGAGGTACTATTATCCGAGGTAGAAAAGAAAATTATCATATATGGCATCATTCTGTTTTTCGAAATGGGGAAAACTCTCGCAGCTGGCTACCGACCCCCAGTCCAGTGCAGGGCGTCGTAGTCCCATATCGTCCCTTTTGGAACATTGACCGTATGTACTGTTTAGGTCGAAGTGTAAAGATATTATCTTTAAATTTCGATTTGAATGACTCTGGTGGCAAAGGCCAAGCGCACCATAAATCGTTTCCTTGTCATGGGACATAATGGTTCAATTAAGCGAGGTTCGAAGTAAGAATACGCTTAACGATGCGCCCTGGTCTGAAATAGAGTACAACCCCCAGGGGAAACCAGGGTAAGGAAACTGGATACTTCACGGTGGAGTAGAACAAACTCACCTTGATTGAAAATGAGATGGGTGGAACTTTTAACGCCGCACCGGGAAAGTATTCCTTTCATGTTGTAAAACAATTCTCTTGTTAAGCGAGTTTTACAATTATCTATCTTATTTCTCTTCCTCTTGTTTTATTAAAGTTTTTATAGTTTATATAGGAGATATTTATTTTTAATGTTGTTACTATTTAATTTTTCCTTGTTTCCTTTCCTCACCGGGCTATTTTCCCTGTTGGACCCCCTGGGCTTATAGTAATAATGATAATAATAATAATAGTTTCGCAGGTAATTAATTTCCCAACAGGGAAAATAGCCCTGTGAGGAAAAGAAACAAGGAAAAATAAAATTTTTTAAGAACAGTAACATTAAAATGAATATTTCCTATATAAGCTATTGAAACTTCACCAGAACAAGAGGAAGTAAATGGAAATAGAATAATGTGCCCGAGTGTATCCTCAAGCAAGAGAACTCTAACACAAGATAGTGGAAGATTATGGTACAGAGGTTGTGGCACTACCCAAGACTAGAGAACAATGGTTTGATTTTGGAGTGTCCTTCTCCTAGAAGAGCATGGCATAAATATTATTATTAATTAGGGAATTATTCACTCTAGTGTTAAAATTTATTCATAATTTTTTCATTTAATTTTGAAGAATGCTATATTTTTACTTCTTTCTCTTCCCTTCCGTTTCTAAGTTACTCTGATTAAGAAATGGGCTACCTGTTAGGAGATAGCGAAAGGGATTATATAGTTCCCACTGTGAGAAAAGGATTAACACGAGGGGAGTTTTTTTTTTTTAGGATTTAAGAGTATATAAATACCGTGTTTTATGACCTGGCTAAGGTTACAATACTCATATACTATGTCGTCAGATCGTGATGTTTTTTCAAGAGTTTGAGAAAATGGTTCCCTGTTTTTAACCAATGATGGTTTAGTGAAAATGCTTATGATAGTTCTCTCTCTCTCTCTCTCTCTCTCTCTCTCTCTCTCTCTCTCTCTCATTTATGTTGGACAGATTGACATAAGTATTTTGATAGTTTAGATAAGAAATATCTGTGATGGTTTAGTGAAAAGGCTTATGATAGTTCTGTTTGTTTGTATTGTTTCTCTCTCTCTCTCTCTCTCTCTCTCTCTCTCTCTCTCTCTCTCTCTCTCTCTCTCTCTCTCTCTCATGTTTTTATGTTGGACAGGTTGACATAAGTATTTTGATAGTTTTATAAGAAAAATCTGTTTTGATG
>NC_090748.1:1748309-1758187 GCF_036898095.1 Palaemon carinicauda | reverse complement strand
GAAAAGATTGCAAAGCTATTGTTTTTCTCCAAAGCACAAACAATAGTATCACGTTATATTTTTTTTTATCCTTTTATCTGGATTTTCAATTTTTATTGGATTAATGAAAATTCCCCCCACGTTTTTATACCTATGAACCTGGCTGTGCCTTGGTAAAGGAATCATTTTTATACTGCCTGTATTTGTTTTAATTGGAATTCCCCGGTTTTTTCATATTCGTAATTATATTCTTAACATGATAATTATTTGATTTTAACACTTACAGTCCTCTTGCTTGAGGGTACACTCGGGCACACTATTCTATCTCGTTTCTCTTCCTCTTGTTTTGTTAAAGTTTTCATTGTTTATATAGGAAATATTTATTTCAATATTACTGTTCTTAATGTATTTTATTTTTCCTTGTTCCCTTTCTTCGCTGGGCTATTTTCCCTGTTGGGGCCCCTAGGATTATAGCATCTTGCTTTTCTAACTAGGGTTGTAGCTTAGCAAGTAATAATAATAATAATAATAATAATAATAATAATAATAATAATAATAATAATTTCGTCTACTGGTATGTATCTGCTTCTGAAACGAATAAACAAATTCTAGGTATAAAAATAATTTCGTCTATATAGTCAACATTGAAAAAGGATTGCTATATACGCCTGTCTTTGATATTTTGTCAGTAAAACTGAATACGAAATATGAAATGTGATATGTGTATGATGTTGTGATGTGTATGATCTTTCAACATACGCATGGAATGATGCAGCACTAAAATGTTTCCTTTAGTTGAGAAATATCCGAAGTGAATTTTATTTCGATTTTAGACGAATCTCTGTTTGTTCTCTCCCTTTCATCAGTTTTGATTAAAAGTTATTAATATATATTGACTCTCCCGTGCTAGGCGGTATATGTTAGCAATCCATGTTTGCTAACGTTGTTAATAGTTTATTGAGGACATATCTGTTTTGACGTTGTTACTGTTTTAGAATGATTTATTGTTAACTTGTTCTCATCATTTATTTGTTTCCTTATTTCCTTTCCTCACTGGGCTATTTATCCCTATTGGAGCCCTTTGGCTTATAGCATCTTGCTTTTCCAACTGGGGTTGTAGCTTGGCTAGTAATAATAATAATAATAATAATAATAACGGTTATATAAGCGGTTGAGCAACCTGGTGGAGTAACGAGAAATTTTGGTGTGGAAGAATTGCCGCCCTAAATCTCGATGAAGTCACTGGCAGCAGGGTGACGGAGTAGGTTTAGGCGATGGACAAAATGTCTCTTCGGCTTCTACTCCTGATGCCTGGCGGATGATCTTACTAGAATCAGTAAGGACCGGTAGGGGTCACTTGCCTTATACAGGCACTGCGCATCACAAGGAACTGGCTATCCTTTGATGTATCTAACCAATGGATCCTCTTGTCCTTTACGTCAATAGGCGTGGGCGGAGATGATGATGATAATGAAGTTGTCTCAGCCTATGTTACTCCTTCTTTCATTAAGTAAAAGTGTATAAGGTAGTATTTTTCCTAGTTTCTTTTAAAGTAAGTAAGAAAATTCTAAAACCTGTACCCCATGTAAAGTCAACACGTACAGGTTTTTTACCAGTAGGTTACATGTAACAAGTAGGAAAACTACAAGTCTATATGTAACAAGTAGGAAAACTACAAGTCTATATGTAACAAGTAGGAAAACTACAAGTCTGAACGAAGTAGATTCAATTTTTTTTAGCGAGGCAGATTTGCAGACTCGCAGCGGTGTAGTCATTATTTTTTTTTTTTTTTTTTTTTTTTTTAGCGAGGCAGATTTGCACCGACTCGCAGCGGTGCCCTGTTAGCTCGGAAAAGTTTCCTGGTCGCTGATTGGTTAGACAGGATAATTCTAACCAATCGGCGAACAGGAAAATTTTTCGAGCTAAAAGGGCACCGCTGCGGCTAGGTGCAAATGCGCCTCATTAAAAGAAATTGACTATAGTTATTACGGGAAGTATGGAGAATATTATCCTGATAATACATCAACTGATTCCTTCTCTTTAATACGATGTTCAGCAAACTCTTGAGACGAAAAATTAAAGAAGAATGGAAACCTTTAAAGTTATATTCCGGTTATTACTATTGATAATGAAGGTGGCACACAGAGAATGTCTTTTGAAATTACTTCTGCATACAAGAGAATTCTTTTCTTTGATACTGACAATTGATTGAAAGACCAGGAATGCATTGTAAAAGGTTATTGACAAGTGAGAAGGGCAAGGAATTGGAAAACTATCAAAATAACTAAAGACGCGATTGTGCTTCGTATAATGCTTTAAGGTTTAAAAGACTGTTCATGGATGACAGAGGCAAGGGACAGTGACATTCCCCTAACAAACAGGACAATGCCCTAGAGACTGACCATATTACATAAGATCAGCGCCCAAGCCCCCCTCTTCACCCAAGCTAGGACCAAGGAGGGCCAAGAAGTGGCTGTTGATGACTGAGCAGATAGACCAATAGGCTCCCCCAAACCCCCCATCCTTAGCTCACAAGGAGGTTGCAGCGACCAAAGGTGCTAACAAGTTTGAGCGGGACTTGAACCCCCAGTCGGGCAATCACTAGGCAAGGTTGTATAAAGCACATTGCAGCAGCTATTGCATCATGTAATTAAACCTTGGTTGCAGAAAGCACCTTGCAGAAGCTAATGCATCGTGTGGAGAACAATGCGCATATGAAGAATTGTTCTTTCCTTCAACAGTCATTGTTCTGACCGAGGCTTCTATTGAAAGGTGACCCTCGTTGATTTCAGTGCCGTGAGAGCCTTGGCATTTCCTTGTTATCGATTACCGTCGTACCCATGGTTTTGCTGGTTATGTAACTGAGGTCATAGTTTTTGCTGGTTATGTAACAGAGGTCATAGTTTTTGCTGGTTATGTAACAGAGGTCATAGTTTTTGCTATTTATGTAACTGAGGTCATAGTTTTTGCTATATATGTAACTGAGGTCATAGTTTTTGCTGGTTATGTAACTGAGGTCATAGCTTTTGCTGGTTATGTAACAGAGGTCATAGTTTTTGCTATTTATGGAACTGAAGTCATTGTTTTTGCTATTTATGTAACTGAGGTCATAGTTTTTGCTGGTTATGTAACTGAGGTCATAGTTATTGCTGGTTATGTAACTGAGGTCATAGTTATTGCTATTTATGTAACTGAGGTCATAGTTTTTGCTATTTATGTAACTGAGGTCATAGTTTTTGCTGGTTATATAACTGAGGTCATAGTTTTTGCTATTTAAGTAACTGAGGTCATAGTTTTTGCTGGTTATATAACTGAGGTCATAGTTTTTGCTGGTTATGTAACTGAGGTCATAGTTTTTGCTATTCAAGTAACTGAGGTCATAGTTTTTGCTGGTTATATAACTGAGGTCATAGTTTTTGCTATTTAAGTAACTGAGGTCATAGTTTTTGCTGGTTATATAACTGAGGTCATAGTTTTTGCTGGTTATGTAACTGAGGTCATAGTTTTTGCTGGTTATGTAACTGGGGTCATAGTTTTTGCTGGTTATGTAACTGAGGTCATAGTTTTTGCTGGTTATATAACTGAGGCCATAGTTTTTGCTGGTTATGTAACTGAGGTCATAGTTTTTGCTATTTAAGTAACTGAGGTCATAGTTTTTGATAGTTATATAACTGAGGTCATAGTTTTTTACTATTTATGTAACTGGGGTCATAGTTTTTGCTGGTTATGTAACTGAGGTCATAGTTTTTGCTGGTTATGTAACTGAGGTCATAGTTTTTGCTGGTTATATAACTGAGGTCATAGTTTTTGCTGGTTATGTAACTGAGGTCATAGTTTTTGCTATTTAAGTAACTGAGGTCATAGTTTTTGCTGGTTATATAACTGAGGTCATAGTTTTTGCTGGTTATGTAACTGAGGTCATAGTTTTTGCTATTTATGTAACTGGGGTCATAGTTTTTGCTGGTTATATAACTGAGGTCATAGTTTTTGCTATTTAAGTAACTGAGGTCATAGTTTTTGCTGGTTATATAACTGAGGTCATAGTTTTTGCTGGTTATGTAACTGAGGTCATAGTTTTTGCTATTTATGTAAATGAGGTCATAGTTTTTGCTTTTTATGTAACTGAGGTCATAGTTTTTGCTATTTAAGTAACTGAGGTCATAGTTTTTGCTGGTTATGTAACTGAGGTCATAGCTTTTGCTATTTATGTAAATGAGGTCATAGTTTTTGCTATTTATGTAAATGAGGTCATAGTTTTTGCTATTTAAGTAACTGAGGTCATAGTTTTTGCTATTTAAGTAACTGAGGTCATAGTTTTTGCTGGTTATGTAACTGAGGTCATAGTTTTTGCTGGTTATGTAACTGAGGTCATAGTATTTGCTATTCATGTAAATGAGGTCATAGTTTTTGCTATTTATGTAAATGAGGTCATAGTTTTTGCTGGTTATGTAACTGAGGTCATAGTTTTTGCTGGTTATATAACTGTGGTCATAGTTTTTCCTGGTTATGTAACTGAGGTCATAGTATTTGCTATTTATGTAAATGAAGTCATAGTTTTTGCTATTTATGTAAATGAGGTCATAGTTTTTGCTATTTAAGTAACTGTGGTCATAGTTTTTGCTGGTTATGTAACTGAGGTCATAGCTTTTGCTGGCTATGTAACTGAGGTCATAGTTTTTGCTATTTATGTAAATGAGGTCATAGTTATTGCTATTTATGTAAATGAGGTCATAGTTTTTGCTTTTTATGTAAATGAGGTCATAGTTTTTGCTGGTTATGTAACTGAGGTCATAGTTTTTGCTGGTTATATAACTGAGGTCATAGTTTTTGCTGGTTATGTAACTGAGGTCATAGTTTTTGCTATTTAAGTAACTGAGGTCATAGTTTTTGCTGGTTATATAACTGAGGTCATAGTTTTTGCTGGTTATGTAACTGAGGTCATAGTTTTTGCTGGTTATGTAACTGAGGTCATAGTATTTGCTGGTTATGTAAATGAGGTCATAGTTTTTGCTATTTATGTAAATGAGGTCATAGTTTTTGCTTTTTATGTAACTGAGGTCATAGTTTTTGCTGGTTATGTAACTGAGGTCATAGCTTTTGCTATTTATGTAAATGAGGTCATAGTTTTTGCTGGTTATGTAACTGAGGTCATAGTTTTTGCTGGTTATGTAACTGAGGTCATAGTTTTTGCTGGTTATGTAACTGAGGTCATAGTATTTGCTATTTATGTAAATGAAGTCATAGTTTTTGCTTTTTATGTAAATGAGGTCATAGTTTTTGCTATTTAAGTAACTGAGGTCATAGTTTTTGCTGGTTATGTAACTGAGGTCATAGCTTTTGCTGGCTATGTAACTGAGGTCATAGTTTTTGCTGGTTATGTAACTGAGGTCATAGTTTTTGCTATTTAAGTAACTGTGGTCATAGTTTTTGCTGGTTATGTAACTGAGGTCATAGCTTTTGCTGGCTATGTAACTGAGGTCATAGTTTTTGCTATTTATGTAAATGAGGTCATAGTTATTGCTATTTATGTAAATGAGGTCATAGTTTTTGCTTTTTATGTAAATGAGGTCATAGTTTTTGCTGGTTATGTAACTGAGGTCATAGTTTTTGCTGGTTATATAACTGAGGTCATAGTTTTTGCTGGTTATGTAACTGAGGTCATAGTTTTTGCTATTTAAGTAACTGAGGTCATAGTTTTTGCTGGTTATATAACTGAGGTCATAGTTTTTGCTGGTTATATAACTGAGGTCATAGTTTTTGCTGGTTATGTAACTGAGGTCATAGTATTTGCTGGTTATGTAACTGAGGTCATAGTTTTTGCTATTTATGTAAATGAGGTCATAGTTTTTGCTATTTATGTAAATGAGGTCATAGTTTTTGCTTTTTATGTAACTGAGGTCATAGTTTTTGCTATTTAAGTAACTGAGGTCATAGTTTTTGCTGGTTATGTAACTGAGGTCATAGCTTTTGCTATTTATGTAAATGAGGTCATAGTTTTTGCTATTTATGTAAATGAGGTCATAGTTTTTGCTTTTTATGTAAATGAGGTCATAGTTTTTGCTATTTAAGTAACTGAGGTCATAGTTTTTGCTATTTAAGTAACTGAGGTCATAGTTTTTGCTGGTTATGTAACTGAGGTCATAGTTTTTGCTGGTTATATAACTGAGGTCATAGTTTTTGCTGGTTATGTAACTGAGGTCATAGTATTTGCTATTCATGTAAATGAGGTCATAGTTTTTGCTATTTATGTAAATGAGGTCATAGTTTTTGCTGGTTATGTAACTGAGGTCATAGTTTTTGCTGGTTATATAACTGTGGTCATAGTTTTTCCTGGTTATGTAACTGAGGTCATAGTATTTGCTATTTATGTAAATGAAGTCATAGTTTTTGCTATTTATGTAAATGAGGTCATAGTTTTTGCTATTTAAGTAACTGTGGTCATAGTTTTTGCTGGTTATGTAACTGAGGTCATAGCTTTTGCTGGCTATGTAACTGAGGTCATAGTTTTTGCTATTTATGTAAATGAGGTCATTGTTATTGCTATTTATGTAAATGAGGTCATAGTTTTTGCTTTTTATGTAAATGAGGTCATTGTTTTTGCTGGTTATGTAACTGAGGTCATAGTTTTTGCTGGTTATGTAACTGAGGTCATAGTTTTTGCTGGTTATATAACTGAGGTCATAGTTTTTGCTGGTTATGTAACTGAGGTCATAGTATTTGCTATTTATGTAAATGAAGTCATAGTTTTTGCTTTTTATGTAAATGAGGTCATAGTTTTTGCTATTTAAGTAACTGAGGTCATAGTTTTTGCTGGTTATGTAACTGAGGTCATAGCTTTTGCTGGCTATGTAACTGAGGTCATAGTTTTTGCTATTTATGTAAATGAGGTCATAGTTTTTGCTATTTATGTAAATGAGGTCATAGTTTTTGCTATTAAAGTAACTGAGGTCATAGTTTTTGCTGGTTATGTAACTGAGGTCATAGCCTTTGCTGGCTATGTAACTGAGGTCATAGTTTTTGCTATTTATGTAAATGAGGTCATAGTTTTTGCTATTTAAGTAACTGAGGTCATATTTTTGCTGGTTATGTAACAGAGGTCATAGTTTATGCTATTTATGGAACTGAAGTAATTGTTTTTGCTATTTATGGAACTCAGGTCATAGTTTTTGCTGGTTATGTAACTGAGGTCATAGTTTTGCTATTTATGTAACTGAGGTCATAGTTTTTGCTATTTATGGAACTGAGGTCATAGTTTTTGCTGGTTATGTAACAGAGGTCATAGTGTTTTTTGTTATTTATGTAACTGAGGTCATATTTTTTTGTTATTTATGTAACTCTGGTCATAGTAATTCATCATCATCTACGCTTATTGACGCAAAGGGACTCTGCTAGATTTCGCCAGTCGTCTCTAGCTTGAGCTTTCAAATCAATGCTATCCATTCATCATCTCCTACTTCACGCTTCTTAGTCCTCAGCCATGTAGGCCTGGGTCTTCCAACTCTTCCTATGCCTTGTGGAGTCCAGTTAAACGTTTGGTGAATATGCACACGCAGATTCAACCTTTCTAACCCCCTCCCCCTTTCCTAACGACAACGTGCTTGATCGGCTATTTGTGGGAGAATGAAGGTACCCCCCTCTCACCAAGGTATGACTACTCTCACTCTCCTCTGAGCATGACAATATATATATATATATATATATATATATATATATATATATATATATATATATATATATATTACTGTATATGTGTGTGTATATACATTCATATATATGTATATATATATGTATATATATAGTCAGAACCTTGCTCTCTACTCATAGTCCTCAGCCATGTAGGCCTTTGTCTTCCAACTTTTCTGAATGCCTTGTGGAGCCCAGTTAAACGATTAATTTATCATTACTATGGAATAGATATATTTATAAATATTCTAGATAATTTCGGATTTTTAATTTGTTAACAATACACATTAAATTGTGAAATTCGTATCAAAGGTTGTGATTATTATTATTGTTACTTGCTAAGCTACAACCCTAGTTGGAAAACCAGGATGCTATAAACCCAGCGGCTCCAACAGGGAAAATAGCCTCGTGAGGAAAGGGAACAAGGAAAAATTAAATATATTAAGAGCAGTAACTTAGGATCAATATTTCCTACATAAACTATAAAAGCTTAACAAACCATGGGAAGAGAAATTAGATAGAATAGTGTGCCCGAGTGTACCCTCAAGCAAGAGAACTCAAACAACAGTATCTCAAAACTCTGTGTTGATGATTAATATTAAAGATAGGTCATTGGAGGTGCCAAGCTTATCAGTGTAACTCCATTTACTCATTATTATTATTATTATTATTATTATTATTACTAGCCAAGCTACAACCCTAGTTGGAAAAGCAAGATGCTATAAGCCCAAGGGCTCCAATAGGGAAAAATAGTTCAGTGAGGAAAGGAAATAAGGAAATAAATAAATGATGAGAGTAAATTAACAATATATCATTCTAAAAACAGTAACAGCGTCAAAACAGATATGTCCTATATAAACTATTAACAACGTCAAAAACAGATATGTCATATATAAACTATTAAAAGACTCATGTCAGCCTGGTCAACATAAAAACATTCTTTATTTAATGGTGTACGAATAAATATGTTTATATGCGTCTGTATGTTTGTGTGTAATGAGATGGTCGTGAAATAGCTCGTAGCTATTAATGAACAAGTTTGGATTAATAATTATTTTCTACATTTTGAATAAGAAATGAATTCTTAATTATTTTCTGCATTTAACATAAGAAGTGATTTCTTAATTATTTTCTACATTTCGAATAAGTAAATTATTAGTTATTCACTACATTTTGAATAAGGAGTAATTTATGAATTATTTTGTACATTTTGAATAAGAAATTATTTATTAATCATTTACTACATTTTGAATAAGATATCAATTCTTAATTATTTTCTGCATTTAGCATAAGAATAAATTTATTAATGATGTTATACATTTTGAATAAGAAATATTTTCTTTTATTATTTTTTTTTATTTAGCATAAGAAATTATTTATTAATTATTTTTACATTTTGAATAAAAGATAATTTCATAATTATTTTCTGCATTTTAAAAAAGAAATAATATATTGATCGTTTTCTACATTTTGAATCAAAAGTAATTTATTAATTTTCTACATTTTGAATAAGAAATAATGTACTAATAATTTTCTACATTTTGAATAAGAAATAATTTACTAATAATTTTCTACATTTTGATTAAGAAAGGATTTATTATTCATTTACTTCATTTTGAATAAAAAATTATTTATTGATAATTTTTTATTATTCATTTTTCTAAATTGTGAATAAGAAATAATTTATGGATTATTTCCTACATCTTGGAAAATAATAATTTATTAATTATTTCTTTACATTTTAAATAAGGTATAATTTATTCATTATTTTCTACATTTTGAATGAGAAATATTATATTATTTCTTACATTGTGAATAAGAAATAATCCATTAATTTTTTACTACATTTTTAATAAGAAATAATATAAGTATTTGTTGATAAAGGGCTATAAATCAAGGTGAATTCTCCTTCAAACTATTTCTCGCCTTTGTAACAACATTCTCCACATCTCTCTCTCTCTCTCTCTCTCTCTCTCTCTCTCTCTCTCTCTCTCTCTCTCTCTCTCTCTCTCATTTAATGATGTTTTCCTGCCATAGAGGAAGAGGGTTGCTCTTGCATTCTTGGTACAGATGGCTTCATTAATTCCGGTACACAAACGTCCCTTCATCTTTCCGGGAAGTGTACCGGAATTCATGAAGCCAACTGTACGTACAATTCCAGGTAAGAGGGACATTGCCTCCAAGCAATTCTTGCTTGTTTTTCTTCAAACATACTT
>NC_090748.1:1733309-1745809 GCF_036898095.1 Palaemon carinicauda | reverse complement strand
GTTGATTTGGTACTCTATGTCCACTTTTGCTCTTTAGAGAGTCTCAAGTATGTTGATTTGGTACTCTATGTCCACTTTTGCTCTTTAGAGAGTCTCAAGTATGTTGATTTAGTATTGTATGTCCACTGTTGCTCTTTAGAGAGTCTCAAGTATGTTGATTTGGTACTGTATATCCACTTTTGCTCTTTAGAGAGTCTCAAGTATGTTGATTTAGTATTGTATGTCCACTGTTGCTCTTTAGAGAGTCTCAAGTATGTTGATTTGGTACTCTATGTCCACTTTTGCTCTTTAGAGAGTCTCAAGTATGTTGATTTGGTACTCTATGTCCACTTTTGCTCTTTAGAGAGTCTCAAGTATGTTGATTTAGTATTGTATGTCCACTGTTGCTCTTTAGAGAGTCTCAAGTATGTTGATTTGGTACTGTATATCCACTTTTGCTCTTTAGAGAGTCTCAAGTATGTTGATTTAGTACTGGATATCCACTTTTTCTCTTTAGAGAGTCTCAAGTCTGTTGATTTGGTACTGTATGTCCACTTTTGCTCTTTAGAGAGTCTCAAGTATGTTGATTTGGTACTGTATGTCCACTTTTGCTCTTTAGAGAGTCCCAGGTATGTTGATTTGGTACTGTATATCCACTTTTGCTCTTTAGAGAGTCTCAGGTATGTTGATTTGGTAATGTATATCCACTTTTGCTCTTTAGAGAGTCTCAAAACAAAGGCCTCCTACATGCAATTCCACTTGCGTCTGTTTATGGTCATTCTGTGCCAGTCCACACCCGCAAACTTTCTTAGTTCATCAATCCATCGTCTTGTTTTCCTTCCTCTGCTTCTTTTACAATATCTAGGGACCTATTAATAATGTAACCTCTTACCGAATTTTATCTTCGTAGAACATCAATACACAGCAATATAAGTCTCAATTGATGCTTTTATCCAAGGTTGCAAACACTTAACAAGAACTTCATATTTTTTCGACATTAGCTGTCAGTCATTAAGTACCATTTCTCCTCTGTTACGAGCTTTATATGCCATCGGCTGGTTATGTTGATCCTACTTATCTCATCTTCCTTACCTAGTTCGTCCCGGTACCTTACGCATGCCCGATAATGTTAAGGCCCGTTAGCAATGTAAAGTGGCTATTTGGTGCCTTCTTTGATCTTATAAGGGGAAGTGGGAGACTGTTAGCTTGGGGCTAACGGGCTCTGGAATATCGTTAAATCCATCCTAAGGAGGCCCTCATTCTTCCTTGGAAGTTCTCAAAAGGTGTTATAGCTAAGGCCCAAGGTTTTAGCCTCTCTCTCTCTCTCTCTCTCTCTCTCTCTCTCTCTCTCTCTCTCATTACTCCTTACTCCTCAGACTTTATGACGAAATTTTGGAAAGAAAAGACTCTCTCTCTCTCTCTCTCTCTCTCTCTCTCTCTCTCTCTCTTCCTGTATCCTCATTACGCCTCTGAATTTATGACGAGTTTTTGAAAAAGAAACGACTCTCTCTCTCTCTCTCTCTCTCTCTCTCTCTCTCTCTCTCTCTCGTTTCCTGTACACTTATTACTCCTCATAATTTATGACTAATATTTGAAAAAGAAAAGACTATCTCTCTCTCTCTCTCTCTCTCTCTCTCTCTCTCTCTCTCATTGCTCCTTACTCCTCAGACTTTATGACGAAATTTTGGAAAAAAACGACTCTCTCTCTCTCTCTCTCTCTCTCTCTCTCTCTCTGTATCCTCATTACTCCTTACTCCTCAGACTTTATGATGAATTTTTGATAAAGAGAAGACTCTCTCTCTCTCTCTCTCTCTCTCTCTCTCTCTCTCTGTATCCTCATTACTCCTTACTCCTCAGACTTTATGGTGAATTTTTGATAAAGAAAAGACTCTCTCTCTCTCTCTCTCTCTCTCTCTCTCCTCTCTCTCTCATTGCTCCTTACTCCTCAGACTTTATGACGAAATTTTGGAAAGAAAAGACTCTCTCTCTCTCTCTCTCTCTCTCTCTCTCTCTCTCTCTCTCTCTCAATATGACCATGGTGTTTGTTCCGCCAGTTAGTAGTCATTTATCAGTCTCTCTCGCTATTTGTCTTTAGAAGCAATAATGTACCTTTTTCTTTCATTCAAATTCTTGTTATTTGTCTCCATATGCCAAAATTAATTACAACTAATAATGCTGTATATTTTTTAACTTTATTCGGTTTAAGAATATAAAAGTTTGAGTTGTTGTATCCTCTCGTATGCGTGTTATTAATTAAACTAGATATTTGTACAGTCGTGGTGTAATATTTGCTCCAAATGACAATTTTTTGGTAACCCTGAAAAATGATAGTTTGCAAGTATAGTGTTTTTAATTTATGCATTATTATTATTATTATTATTATTATTATTATTATTATTATTATTATTGTTGTTATTATTATTATTATTGTTATTATTATTATTATTATTGTTATTATTATTACTATTATTTTTATTGTTATTATTATTATAATTATTATTTTTATTAAATTACTATTATCATTATTATTATTGCTATTATTATTATTATCATCATCATTATTATTATTATTATTATTATTATTATTATTATTAATAATAACTAAGCTACAACCCTAGTTGGAAAAGCAGGATGCTATAAGCCCAGTGGGGAAAGGAAACTAGGAGTTAAGTGAAGTAATTAACAATTGAAATATATTTTAATAACAGTGATAGTAACAACATGTGGCAGATCTATTTTTCTTTAAATACTGTAATTGTTTTCCTAATTAGATGTTGACAAAATTGATAAACATCTTTTAGGCAAATTTTCTTGACGCTTTGGTGTACTTAATCTAACAATTATAATAATATTCAAACCAACAATAGAAGATTTACCGTTCCTAGAGCAACATTAATATTAATATTAAGCCTAACATCACACTGGCAATATATTACTTAGTTATCCTCATTCAAAATTAACCAACCGTAAGAAGCAAATTAATCTAACAAATTACTATAAGCATTTCATGATAGCCTCACATTTCTATGGAACCCGTAGAGAGAGAGAGAGGAGAGAGAGAGAGAGAGAGAGTTCATATCTTTGTATGTTAAAGACAGACTGAAGGATATTGTATGTGCGTGTTCTTCAGTATGTGCCATATATATATATATATATATATGTTTATATATATATATAAATATATATATATATGTATATATATACATATATATATATATATGTATACATATACATATATGTATATATATGTATATATATACATATATATATATATACAGAGAGAGAGAGAGAGAGAGAGAGAGAGAGAGGACTCTTAGTGCGCATGGATGCTACAAAATGTCTAATGACCATTATGGGTTTTAAAGGCCGTTCATGAATGGCAGAGTCAAGGGACAGTGGCATTGCCCTATCAAGCAGGACAATGCCCTACCGACTGACCATATATACATATGATCAGCGCCCAAGTCCATTTCTCCCTCCGAGATAGGACCAGGGAGAGCCAGGCAGTGGTTGCTGATGACTCAGCAAGTAGTCAAATAAGCTCCCCCAAATCCCCCCATCCTTAGCTCACAAGGATGGTGAGGTTGCAGCGACCAAAGGATCTAACGAGTTTGAGCGGGACTCGAACCCCAGTCTAGCGATCACTAGGCAGAGACGTTACCAAATAGGCCACCACAACTTTTTTAATTTCTTCAAAAGTTCAAAATTGCAGCGAATGTTTTTTATGTTGACCATATTAATATAAGTATCTTTTTATAGTTTATATATGAAATATCTATATCAACGTTGCTACTGTTCGTAAAAATATTTTATTTTTGTTGTTCATTACTTCTCTTGTATTTATCTATTTACTTATTTCGTTTCCACACTAGGCTATTTTTCGCTGTTGGAGCCCTTGGGCTTATAGCATTCTGCTTTTGCAACTAGGGTTGTAGCTTAGCTAATAATAATAATGATAATAATTATAATAATAATTGAATAGTTGAAAGGTTTAAAGGCCGCTCATGAATTGCAGGGGCAAGGGACAGTGACATTGCCCTATCGAGTAGGACAAAGCCCTAGGGACTAACCATATATAGATATGATCAGCGCCCAAGCCCCCCTCTCCATTCAAGCTAGGACCAATGAGGGCCAGGCAATGGCTGCTGATGACTCAGCAGATAGACCTTTGGGCTCCCTCAAATTCCCCATCCTTAGCTCACAAGGATGATTAGGTCGGAGCGACCAAAGAAACTAACGAGTTCGTTGAGATCTTGCTTTTTGCCGTTAATTTCTCACTTTCTAATGGACAATACTTATGATTTTTTTTATTTAGTGGATTTAAGAGGTCAGTTACTGGAATTCTTTCTAATGTTTCTTCCCAGATGGATTTCCTTGTTTCTTCTCCTGAAGAATTTGGGTGTTTAGAAAGTCATTCTTATTTATGACAGGGACGCGTAGTAGCTCATAGTAATAGTATAAACAAGTAAACAGTGTATGTGTTAATAATCCCATATGATTTTTATAGCAACGCCACTTCTATTGTCGAAGATTTAGATTTTGGAAAAAAACTTGTTATATGCTACATTCAGTTTTATTTTAATCTAAAACAACGTTTACAACTTGCAGCAGTGTGATCTCTCTCTCTCTCTCTCTCTCTCTCTCTCTCTCTCTCCCCACTCATACACCCACAGACTCGCATTGTGAGAAATCAGATGTACAGAGGTACATAAAAGATTCAATAAGTAAACGGTGTATATGAAAGTGACCCTTTTACTTTTTTTCTCCGGAGCCACCCCTTGTTGTGGGAATCGTATTTGTGTGTAAAGATTTCAAGTAGCTTAAAGTAAACTAGAGTGACACTCAGTAGAGAGCATACCTTCGCCACGCCAAACAGTCTTATTTTGCTCTTAACTGCACTCTCTACTTGTTCTTTGATGTATTTTCTTCAGAATCTAATGGATTTCTCCTTGAGTCATACCCCACATATCCACCAAGTTTCGTTGAAATTGGTTCTATAGTTTTTACATAATTTTATTCACAAAAAAAAAAAATTGTATTGGTATTACTTTCAAAATACTTCTGCGTACTTTTACTGTGATCATATATATATATATACATATATATATATATATATATATATTTGCTAGTGTGTATAAATATATTACACTTATATATATATATATATATATGTGTGTGTGTGTGAATGTCATATGTATATATATATATTTATATATGAACGTTATATATATATATATATATATACATATATATATTGTGTATATACATATATATGTATGTATATAGATATATAGGCTATGTATATATATAAATATTTATATATGTATATACTGTATGTATATATATATTTATAAGTTTATATATGTGTATATATATATATATATATATATATATATTTAAATGGATGAAAGCAGCGTCGACAGGAAGGCCATGCTGACAGAAAAGCAATGGGACATCAAAAGAGAAAAGCCTTATACTTTACAAAACTTATTTCTTGGACGTCTCATATTGTTAGGTAAATGGATTAAGTTTGCAGAAACCTTTTTAGCTGATCTTTTTTTATTTTTTTTTTCAGGTACGGAACATCAGAATTAGGTTTAAAGTGTTGGCAGATATTCCAAACTTTTTAATGGCTTTGCAATTAGGCTTTCTCATTTTTACATCCACAATTTGTATTTTGATGCGAACATTTATTTAAAGGTACTTACACGCACACACACACACGATATATATATATATATATATGTATATATATTTATATATATATATGTATATATATATATATGTATATATATATATATATATATATTTATTATACACACATATATACATATATATATATACATATATATATATATACATATATATATATATATATGTATATAAATATATATTTATATATATACTCACATATATACATATATATATATATATATATATACACATATATACACATACATTATATATGTATGTGTATATATATATATATATTTATATATATATATTTATATGTATATATATATATATATATATTTGTATGTGTATATATATATATATATATATATTTATATGTATGTGTATATATATATATATATGTATATATATATATATATATAAAGACTACGTTTATATGTGCTTGAGAGTGAAAAAAATCCGTATAAAACTTTATGATGAATCAACCAGAAAATAATACTGACTCATAAATATTCAAATGATCCCCATATGTCCTGGTTCGTCATGACCTTGAATCGATAATAGTAATTAAAGGAATATGATACTGAATATAGATGTTGCCATTCGCTTGTCAATAAAATACATTTCTGTCGTTCCCTGTCTAGGTGCACATCTAGTTGTGGATTTTATAAAGGAGTTTAAATTCCTCTCCTAGCTTCTTGAAACGATCTCTCTCTCTCTCTCTCTCTCTCTCTCTCTCTCTCCTCTTAACTTCTCGAAGCGATCTCTCTCTCTCTCTCTTAAACTCCTCTCCCAACTTCTCGAAGCGATCTCTCTCTCTCTCTCTCTCTCTCTCTCTCTCTCTTAACTTCTCGAAGCGATCTCTCTCTCTCTCTCTCTCTCTCTCTCTCCTAACTTCACAAAGCGATCTCTCTCTCTCTCTCTCTCTCTCTCTCTCTCTCTCTCCTAACTTCACAAAGCGATCTCTCTCTCTCTCTCTCTCTCTCTCTCTCTCTCTCTCCTAACTTCACAAAGCGATCTCTCTCTCTCTCTCTCTCTACTAACTTCTCTAAACGATCTCTCTCTCTCTCTCTCTCTCTCTCTCTCTCTCTCTCTCCTAACTTCACAAAGCGATGTTTTTCTCTCTCTCTCTCCTAACTCCACAATGCGATGTTTCTCTCTCTCTCTCTCTCTCTCTCTCTCTCTCTCTCTCTCGCTACATAATAGGAATGTAGGCTTCTGCTAGTCAGGCCATAAATTTGGTATGAAAATACCCCCATTCTTCCTCTACAGCAAAGGGAGGAAAGAGACAGAATTAAAGTGGAAAAATACAGGTTTTTTGATGATGTAATTTTGTGAAGAACTTGGGCGAGAATAAAAGGGAAATCATTTCTGCTGCAATTTGCATATCATATTCAGTAGTATTAATATGATTCCAGTACTTTTACTCTTGTTTTTTTTTTCCTCCACACAATCAGAATATTAAATATAAATCCCTAACATCGCAAGAGGGTCTGCCCCTCTCATTTATTCTTCTGCTGTATTTCTCCTTCTCCCTTTTTCCGTATTCTTTCCCATCCCGAGTACCTTAGCCTTCTGGCTATGAACTGGATTGTATCCAGGGGTACTCTTCCTTTACCTATATTCCCCACTTCCCTATCCTTATCCTTATTATTATTTTTCTCCACATTGGTAAAAATTTTGTTCTTTTAATTTCTTTTAGTCCATTTCTGTCCAATGATATTATATGAGAATCTGCTAGTTCAAGATAATCTTTTTCCCCTTATGTTTCAGTAACACTTGCAACATGCACTCTGGATGGTTTGTTATACTGTAATTGCTGTAATTTAATTGCTGCAATTGCTGACGATCTACTTTTGTGTCTCGTAATTTGGTTGTTTAAGATATCATGTTTCTGTTTCTCTCTCCACTCATTTAATTTACTCCTCCCAGAAAAAAAAAAAAATTGGCATAAATCAATTAACTTTGCAATTGCCTTCTAAAGCACAGTCCTAAAAACCCGATGAAAGAATTGAAATAAGACCTGGTTCTTCTTCTTCTTCTTCTTCTTCTATGTGGGGTCAATGATGTTTCTGGTCAGCTTTCTCCATCTACCTCTGTCCCATACCTCATAACCGGTTAATCCCTTTGATCGAAGGTCCACCCACCTTCGCTTTGGTCTCCCTTTCCTTCTCGTTCCCTGTACCTCTATTTCCATTACTCAGGAAATAAATAAACTATATGAAAAGTAATAAGAATTGAAATAAACTATTATAAAAACATTGAAACAATCAAAATAAAAACAATAAAATACGAAAATGAATAAATAAATATAATAATAGACTTCATGATATATTATAGAACCAAGAGAACATACCGAGTTAATGAGAGAGATACGGAATGGAAGCTCTCCGATAAAAAAAAAAAATAAAAAAATAAAAAAAATCAACAGAATTTTTGACTTTCAAACAACACGGGGCGTAACGATTGAAATCAGATGAAACGAAGAGAGCGAAGGAAAAAAACGTATGCGAATATACGCCTGGTATTCGGGACCTTCCCTATTTCTTTATCGACTTTTCTTTTCCTCTTCCCGCCAACTATCAGAAGAGCTAAGCCATACCCCCCACGCGATCTGTCTCTCTTTTTGATATTGTATTGATTTTCGATGCTGGGAAAGGAGATCATAGAGGGATCTGAAATAGACTGTTAGGCTACATGTTGGATGCTCTGGCCTGCTTGTACGTATGCATGTATGTATGTCGGGGAGAGAGAGAGAGAGAGAGAGAGAGAGAGAGAGAAAGGAAGCTTCTGTTTATGAATGCAAAGAGAGAGATAGAGAGAGAGCTTCTCTAAATGAATGGAGAGAGAGAGAGAGAGAGAGAGAGAGAGAGATTTATAGTTAATTGATGTTAGAGATAAGTTAAGCTCCTTTATGAGAGAGAGAGAGAGAGAGAGAGAGAGAGAGAGAGAGATTTACAGTTAATTGACCTTAGAGATAAGTGGAGCTAATTTATATATATATATATATATGAGAGAGAGAGAGAGAGAGAGAGAGAGAGATTTACAGTTAATGTTAGAGATAAGTGAAGCTTCTGTACGTAAATGCAAAAAAAAAAAGAAGAAATAACAGTGAATGGTGAGGTGGGGGGGGGGGGGTGCTGGATTGTTGTTAGTATGCTGGGTGTATGGAAGGGACAGGGCCATTGGTTGGGGGAGGTGGTTTGGGATAAGGAAGGGAAGGATATGGGACAGATGGTGAACGACGGCCGCATTTGTCCATGTTTGTGACGTTTCCAAGGGGGGGAGACGGTCGCCAAAGGGAGATCCTTGAGCGAGATAAGGAAGTGGGGAAATTTTTCTAGGATTTTCGAGTGATCCAGCGCGGTGAGATCTATCTGGGTTCTGGAAGGAATTCTTGGGTGAATTTGTATACTTAGATTATACAGGGAACTAGTTTACGCGATCCGTCAAGAATGGTGGCTAAATATTTTGATAGATATATACACTCAAATACAGTTTCAACTTTTCAATCTATCTTATCCCTTCTCCCATATTTCTAACTACAACCCCTCTCACCAGGGTATGTCTACTCTCACTCTCCTCTACCCGAGGGACTGGGAGAAAATGAGTAGATATGTCGCTCAACGTCGTTGAGTGTGACTGTGTATTTCTATCTATCTATCTATCTATATTTATATATATGTATATATATATATATATATATATACTGTATATATATGTATATATACATATATATATATATATATATACTGTATATATATATGTATATATACATATATATATATATACTGTATATTTATATAAATGTATATATTTAGGCTATATATATATATATATATATATAGATAGATATATAAAGTCATCGATAGATAGATAGATAGCCAGACACTGTTACCCCTGCTCCAGATGGGGACCGGCTGGAGAAGACTGATAAACAAAAACAACAATACTTAAGAACTGGAATTTGTGCTTAATCTTAACTCGTACAAAGACCATATCAGTTAAATGGTGTTTCTAGAGATTCTCTTATTAAGGAAAGAATTAGAATTGAGTTTGATATGTTATACTTAAAACTATGACTATCCTAATTAATTTTTTTAATCCCGTTTGAATTTATTTTCGTTTGTTAAAATTCTACGCAGTAACATTACACTCTTGGTAAGGGTAGAAGAGACTCTTTAGCTATGGTAAGTAACTCTTCTAGGAGAAGGACACTCCCAAATTAAACCACAGGGAAAATAGCCCAGTGAGGAAAGGAAACAAGATAAGTAGAATATTTTAAGAACGGTAACATTAAAATAAATATCTATATTAACTATAAAAGCTTTAACAAAACAAGAGGAAGAGAAATTAGATAGAATAGTGGGCCCAAGTGTACCCTGAAGCAACATGCTTTACTGGGCATGTTAGATAGTGATATAGCATCATAGGATTTTTCCAGTTTTAATTGTTCTCCGGTTTCCAGTTAGTACATAAATATCTTTCCATAGACAGCACTAAGTTAATCAAATAATTCTTCCCTCAAAGGGTTCACTACGGCTCTGCAGTTGTTCAGTAGCAGCTTTCCACTTGGTAAGGGTAGAAGTGACGCTTTAGCTATTAAGCAGCTCCTTTAGGAGAAGGACACTACAAAATCAAACCATTGCTCTCTCGTCTTGGGTAGTGTCTTAACCTCTGTACCATGTTCCTTCCACTGTCTTGGGTTAGAGTTCTCTTGCTTGAGGGTACACTCAGGCACACTATTCTGTTTCCTATATCTTTTTCTCACTGGTTTTTTCCCTGTTGGAGCCATTGTGCTTATAACATCCTGCTTTTCCAAGGAGTATTAAAGCTTAGCTCATAATAATAATAATAATAATAATAATAATAATAATAGTAATCATAATGATAATAATAATGATGATAATAATAATAATACTCTCATGTTATTCTATGACAGATTCCCCTCTGAGGGGAGAGGGGTCTTTAGTTAAAGGGTAATACCTAAGCTCTTTAGTGAAACTGTAAAGACAGATAAAAAGACAAATTCGGACGAAAGTATAAAAAATGGCCAAAGAAATATAAAACAGAGATGAAATTCATTAAATTAGTTGCAAAGTATAAGGATTGACATTCACTGCAGCACTTTGAAGAAGGTAACTTGTTGGTATCATAAATTTTGGTTGAACGCAGAATGCAAATTCGCTAATGGCTATAAAGTTACAAGGTATAACCTTGCCACAGTAAAATCTCTCTCTCTCTCTCTCTCTCTCTCTCTCTCTCTCTCTCTGGGAAAAGGCATATGCAGGCAATTTTCAACTGGAAGCTAGAAATTTCTTGGTTAAGTTCTGTTTTTTTAGATTTTTTAAAAAATTGATTCATCTATTCTTATTTCATTTTCATCTCTCTCTCTCTCTCTCTCTCTCTCTCTCTCTCTCGGGTCTTATTACCATTTTTTCTCTTTACTGCATTTTCTTAAATACGGCAATAGGCCGTATTTACTGGTGGCCGTCATACTGCAATATACAAGTAGAACAGAAAACCCCAGCATCATTTACATCAACAGGATATTATTATTATTATTATTATTATTATTGTTGTTGTTGTTGTTGTTGTTATAATTATTATTATTATTATTATTGTTATCATAATTATTATTATTTATTATTATTATTATTATTATTATTATTATTATTATTATTATTATTATTATAGCGTTTTCCTCCTCTAACATCACACGGTTTATAATTAACAAGATATATTCTTACTACGTTAATTAGAGTCTGTGATTGTCAAGTCATTACCAGCACTGATGGTGATTGGTTTAATATGGGATTTTGGTTAGTATTAAGAGATTAGTAAACTATATTACTGACTTGATGTTCTTGTTGAGGAATAGATGGAGATGGTTTGGGCATGCTCTTCGCAACCTCCGAGAGAGATTAGTTCGCCAAATGTTTAACTGGGCTCCACAAGGCACTAGAAGAATTGAAAGACCCAGCCCTACATGGCTAAGGGCTTTGAAGTGTGAATTAGAGATGATTACTGGGGAAGTATTGAATTAAAAGCTAAAGATAGAGACGACGGGAAAATAAAACCGAGGCCCTTTGCGTCAATAGGCGTAGGAGATGTTGTTGATGATGATGAATTATATACTTATTGAAAAAAGGCGTAATGCTTAAGCAAGGTTCAAGGGAAGCAGCAAAAGACCATTACCACAATTAGGACTAACTTTAAAGTTGAATTAAGCCTTTTGTTATCATAATGCTATTATACACCTCCCTTTCTGTCCTTTACTAACAATTAAGACTTGTTAACTATAGCCTCTTTGACATGTATATCATATAAGTAGCTAGATTAATATACTTTCAACTTTCCATACCAACTTCCTGCCGCTACTGCAGTTTCCTGTTGCCATTCCAACCTTTCCCCTTGATGCTTTTAGTGCATAAAGGGCAGACATAAACTTGTCGGAAGGAGTTAGGCGCGATTGTTAAACCCGACGTTCCAGCGAGTTTACGACGAGCCGATTCATTTAGGCGATCGTCGGTTAGTTCCTCTCCCGGTCGTAAATCAAGTTCTTGTTGGATGATGCTGTTAGCATAGCCAGTGTTGCCAGATGGGTTAGTCTGTAAATCCTCAAAACTCATGATAAAAAATCCCTAAGACCACCCAAAATCCTCAAAACTCATGGTAAAAAATCCCTAAAACCACCCAAAAATCCTCAAAACTCATGATAAAAAATCCCTAAAACCACCCAAAAAAACTTTATTTCCACAAACATTTTCTTCTAATCGTATTGGCTTTACTAATATAGAAATTACTCACTATACTTCATATAAGTG
>NC_090748.1:1726785-1732809 GCF_036898095.1 Palaemon carinicauda | reverse complement strand
AGAAAGAAGAAATAACTGTGAATGGTGAGGGGGGGAGGGGTTGCTTGATTGTTGTTAGTATGCTGGGTGTATGGAAGGGACAGGGCCATTGGTTGGGGGAGAGGTGGTACGGGATAAGGAAGGGAAGGATATGGGACAGATGGTGAACGACGGCCGCATTTGTCCATGTTTGTGACGTTTCCAAGGGGGGAGACGGTCGCCAGAGGGAGATCCTTGAGAGAGATAAGGAAGTGGGGAAATTTTGGTAGGATTCTGGAGTGATCCAGCGCTGAGATCTATCTGGAAGGAATTCTTGTGTGAATTTGTATAATTAAATTATACAGGGAACTAGTTTACGCGATCCGTCAAGAATGATGGCTAAATATTTAGATAGATATATACACTCAATATACACTCAAATACAGTTTCAACTTTTCAATCTATCCTATCCCTTCTCCCATATTTCTAACTACAACCCCTCTCACCAGGGTATGACTACTCTCCCTCTCCTCTACCCGAGGGACGGGGAGAGAATGAGTAGATATGTCGCTCAACGTCGCTGAGCGTGACTGAATATATATATATATATATATATACTGTATATACATATATATATATATATATATATCTATATATACTGTATATATTTATAGTTTTTATATATATATATGTATATATATATATATATATATGTGTGTGTGTGTATATATATACACACATAAATATATATAGATCTATAGATAGATAGATACATACATAGATAGATAGATAGCCAGACACTGTTACCCCTGCTCCAGATGGGGACCGGGTAGAGAAGGCTGATAAACAAACAACAATACTTAAGAACTGGAATTTGAGATTGATCTTATCTCGTACAAAAACTGTATCAGTTAAATGGTGTTTTTGGAGATTCTCTTATTAAGGAAATAATTAAAATTGAGTTTGATATGTTATACCTACGAACTAGGACTGTCCTAATTAATTTTTTTAATCCCATTTGATTTTTTTGTTTTGTTAGTTAAAATTCTGCGCAGTAACATTACACTCTTGGTAAGGGTAGAAGAGACTCTTTAGCTATGGTAAGTAACTCTTCTAGGAGAAGGACACTCCCAAATTAAACCAACAGGAAAAATAGCCCAGTGAGGAAAGGAAACAAGGATAAATAGAATATTTTAAGAACGGTAACATTAAAATAAATATCTATATTAACTATAAAAGCTTTAACAAAACAAGAGGAAGAGCAATTAGTAAGAATAGTGTGCCCAAGTGTACCCTGAAGCAACATGCTTTACCGGGCATGTTAAATAGTGATATAGCATCATAGGATTTTTCCAGTTTTTATTGTTCTCCGGTTTCCAGTTAGTACATAAATATCTTTCCATAGACAGCACTAAGTTAATCAAATAATTCTTCCCTCAAAGGGTTCACTACGGCTATGCAGTTGTTCAGTAGCAGCTTTCCACTTGGTAAGGGTAGAAGTGACGCTTTAGCTATGGTAAGCAGCTCCTTTAGGAGAAGGACACTACAAAATCAAACCATTGTTCTCTCGTCTTGGGTAGTGTCTTAGCCTCTGTACCATGGTCTTTCACTGTCTTGGGTTAGTTCTCTTGCTTGAGGGTACACTCAGGCACACTATTCTGTTCCCTATATCTTTTTTTCACTGTTTTTTTCCCTGTTGGACCCATTGTGCTTATAACATCCTGCTTTTCCAAGCAGTATTAAAGCTTAGCTCATAATAATAATAATAATAATAATAATAATAATAATAATAATAATAATAATAATAATACTCTCATGTTATTCTATGACAGATTCCCCTCTGAGGGGAGAGGGGTCTTTAGTTAAAGGGTAATACCTAAGCTCTTTAGTGAAACTGTAAAGACAGACAAAAAGATAAATTCGGACGAAAGTATAAAAAATGGCCAAAGAAATATAAAACAGAAATGAAATTCATTAAATTAGTTGCAAAGTATAAGGATTGACATTCATTGCAGCACTTTGAGGAAGGTAACTTGTTGGTATCATAAATTTTGGTTGAACGCAGAATGCAAATTCGCTAATGGCTATAAAGTTACAAGGTATAACCTTGCCACAGTAAAATCTCTCTCTCTCTCTCTCTCTCTCTCTCTCTCTCTCTGGGAAAAGGCATATGCAGGCAATTTTCAACTGGAAGCTAGAAATTTCTTGGTTAAGTTCTGTTTTTTTAGATTTTTTAAAAAATTGATTCATCTATTCTTATTTCATTTTCATCTCTCTCTCTCTCTCTCTCTCTCTCTCTCTCTCGGGTCTTATTACCATTTTTTCTCTTTACTGCATTTTCTTAAATACGGCAATAGGCCGTATTTACTGGTGGCCGTCATACTGCAATATACAAGTAGAACAGAAAACCCCAGCATCATTTACATCAACAGGATATTATTATTATTATTATTATTATTATTATTGTTGTTGTTGTTGTTGTTGTTGTTGTTGTTGTTGTTGTTGTTGTTGTTATCATAATTATTATTATTTATTATTATTATTATTATTATTATTATTATTATTATTATTATTATTATAGCGTTCTCCTCCTCTAACATCACACGGTTTATAATTAACAAGATATATTCTTACTACGTTAATTAGAGTCTATGATTGTCAAGTGACTACCAGCACTGATGGTGATTGGTTTAATATGGGATTTTGGTTAGTATTAAGAGATTAGTAAATTATATTACTGACTTGGTGTTCGTGGTGAGGAGTAGATGGAGATGGTTTGGACATGCTCTTCGCACTCTCCGAGAGAGATTAGTTCGCCAAACGTTCAACTGGGTTCCACAAGGCACTAGAATAGTTGGAAGACCCAGCCCTACATGGCTAAGGGCTTTGAAGTGTGAAGTTAGAGATGATTAATGGAGAAGTATTGAATTAAGAGCTAAAGATAGAGACGACGGGAAAATCAAACCGAGGCCCTTTGCGTCAATAGGCGTAGGAGATGTTGTTGATGATGATGAATTATATACTTATTGAAAAAAGGCGTAATGCTTAAGCAAGGTTCAAGGGAAGCAGCAAAAGACCATTACCACAATTAGGACTAACTTTAAAGTTGAATTAAGCCTTTTGTTATCATAATGCTATTATACACCTCCCTTTCTGTCCTTTACTAACAATTAAGACTTGTTAACTATAGCCTCTTTGACATGTATATCATATAAGTAGCTAGATTAATATACTTTCAACTTTCCATACCAACTTCCTGCCGCTACTGCAGTTTCCTGTTGCCATTCCAACCTTTCCCCTTGATGCTTTTAGTGCATAAAGGGCAGACATAAACTTGTCGGAAGGAGTTAGGCGCGATTGTTAAACCCGACGTTCCAGCGAGTTTACGACGAGCCGATTCATTTAGGCGATCGTCGGTTAGTTCCTCTCCCGGTCGTAAATCAAGTTCTTGTTGGATGATGCTGTTAGCATAGCCAGTGTTGCCAGATGGGTTAGTCTGTAAATCCTCAAAACTCATGATAAAAAATCCCTAAGACCACCCAAAATCCTCAAAACTCATGGTAAAAAATCCCTAAAACCACCCAAAAATCCTCAAAACTCATGATAAAAAATCCCTAAAACCACCCAAAAAAACTTTATTTCCACAAACATTTTCTTCTAATCGTATTGGCTTTACTAATATAGAAATTACTCACTATACTTCATATAAGTGCAAGCAAACTAGTTGCAACATTATGAAGGACTCATCTTGTTTCTTCCTCATAGACATTTGTACGGAATATCCCCATCGGACACCCCAAATCCCCAAATCTAGGGATAAATCCCCATATCTGACAACACACAACATAGTAAAGGCCATCTTGCTGGATGTTTATAGCTTCGTGATGTTCAGTGTTGAGTTTCTTCATCTCGGCTGCGCTCGTTTAACATAATAGAGACTGGCAACCACTTTAGGGTTAAAAAGCTTGCATATCTTCTTATTCTTACTAGCCAAGCTACAATCTTAATTGGAAAAGCAGAATGTTACAAGCCCAAGTGCTTGAAGAGGGAAAGCAGCCAAAAAGGGTAAAGGACATAGATAAGTAACGAGGACGACACTCCAAAATCAAACCATTGTTCTCTAGCCTTGGGTAGTGCCATAGCCTCTGTACCATGGTCTTCCACTATCTTGCGTTAGAGTTCTCTTGCTTGAGGGTACACTCGAGCACACTATTCTATCTAATTTCTCTTCCTCATGTTTTGTTAAAGTTTTTATACTTTACATAAGAGATGTTTATTTTATTATTATTCTTAAAATATTTATTTTTTTCTTGTTTCCTTTCCTCACTGGGCTATTTTCCCTGTTAGAGCCCCTGGGTTTATAGTATTCTGCTTTTCCAACTAGGGTTGTAGCTTAGCAATTAATAATAATAATAATAATAATAATTAAGTAAGAAAAGATAGAATATATTAATAGTAATAAAAGCTTTAAATATAAAATATATAAAATACGAAACAAATCTTACATGAACCTTTTGTGTTATTATTTGTTAAGGTTCTATAGTCTATAAATGGAGGATCTATTTTAACGTTACTGTTTTTTATATATTTTTTTACTGTCCCATTATTTCTCTTGTAGTTTATTTCCCAATTTCCTTTCCTCACTGAGCTATTTTCCCTGTTGGAGCCCTTGGGCTTATACCATCTTGCTTTTCCAGCTTGGGTTATAACTTAGCAAATAATAATAATAATAATAATAATAATAATAATAATAGTAATAATAATAATAATATCGGCATCTTTTTTATCATTTTCTCATTTCATTTAAGGTGTACTACGCATTTGCGTAATCAAAGACAACAAGAAGTTCTTTGTTGTTAGTTCTAATTGCAGATGAGTATTTTACATTCTTGTTAGTGGCCATTTTATTATATTCTTATTTGACCAGAGAGAGAGAGAGAGAGAGAGAGAGAGAGAGAGAGAGAATTGTCTCTGTAAATGGAAGCTTCATTGAACGATAGGGTTGTAGCTTAGCAAGTAATGATAATAATAATATTAATAATAATAATAATAATAATTATAATAATGATGATGATGATGATAAAAATTAATAATAACCAACAATAACAATAATAATAACAAGAGTTGAAGAACTTTTACATGCTGACTGAAAATTCCCCGAAATTGCTTGGCCTTAGAAATTCAATTCCTTTTAAGAGTGCTTCATAGCGTAAAGTAGATGATGAATAGAGAAGTATTGAATCAAAAGCTCAATATAGAGACGACTGTCGAAATCTAACCGAGGCCCTTTGCGTCAATAGGCATAGGAGGAGATGATGACGATGAAAAATGCTTCAACAAACATGTTTTATAGATACCTTAGCATGCTAAACATTTTTTAGATTTTGATTTTTTTTTCCTCCCTTTTTTCCTTGTTGGAGTCCTTGGGCTTATAGCATCCTGCTTTTCCATCTAGGGTTGTAGCTTAGCAAGTGATAATAATAATAATAATACCGATAACAATAATAATTAAATTAATAATAATGATAGCAATAATAACAATAACAACAACAATAACAATAATAATAATAATAATAATGATAACAATAATAATTATAATAATAATAATTATAGTAATAATAACAATAACAACAACAACAATAATAATAATAATAATAATAATAATACCTGTATCCATAGGTGAAGAACTTTTAGGTGTCAATGGAAGAATTCCCCAAAATTTTTCGGCCTTTGAAATTTCGATCCTTTTAAAAGTGCTTCATAGCGTGAAGTAGGAGATGAAGAGTGAAGAAGTATTGATTCAAAAGCTCAAGATAGAGACGACTGTCGAAATCTAACCGAGGCCCTTTGCGTCAATAGGCGTAGGAGATGATCATGATAGGAAAAGTGCTTCATTAAAAGTTTTTTATAGATACCTTAGCCTTATGAACATTTTTTTAAAGGTTACTGTAGATAATTTTCTCCCGTTAAAGGTACTCGAATCATTTTCTTGTTTACGTAATTACAGAAACTGTAAACCATTTTTTCTCATTAAAGGTACTCAAAAACATTTTTTGTTTTGTTAAC
>NC_090748.1:1711785-1721785 GCF_036898095.1 Palaemon carinicauda | reverse complement strand
TCATCATCATCATCATCGAGAGAGAGAGAGAGAGAGAGAGAGAGAGAGAGAGAGGCCCATTACTAGAAAGAGGGATCATCATCATCATCATCGAGAGAGAGAGAGAGAGAGAGAGAGAGAGAGAGAGAAAATCGTTGTAGAAGGTTGTCATCTTTTGAGATCTCCTGAAATCCACCCCCCCTTCTCCTCCTTCACCCCCCCCCCCCCACACCTTCCCCACCCCCTAGCCGATTCATCTTGATCTCGATTACAATGGCCGAGCACATCACAATTCGCTTTCAGGTGCAACAGCTTGAAAGACAACTCCATCTCCACTTCACGATTTTTCTCACTTCTCTGAGAGGCTTTCACTATGTAAAGAGACCCCTCTCTCTCTCTCTCTCTCTCTCTCTCTCTCTCTTCTTGAACCTCAACTGAGAAATGAATCCTCTACCGTACGTCTGTTTCTACTCTCCCCATTGTAAAACGTAAGCCATCTCTCTCTCTCTCTCTCCTCTCTCTCTCTCTCTCTCTCTTGTAAACCTTATTTTTGTGACCCTCACACTTATCCGTCCTTTCCAACTCTTCCGTTTGGGAAACCTTTCTCCTTCTGTCTTTATTTTACTCCTCTCTTTGAAATCAAAATGCATTTCTATTTTCTTTTTTTTGTTTATTTTATTCATTTCATAAATGATTTTTTTATTGGAATTCTTTCTTTGTCTTTTTAATTTTCTTAAAAGAAAATTAGTGTAAAATTTTGGTTTCTCTCGTCCTTTTTTATATATAAAAACCAACCACTGGTTAAATTTTCTCTAACTGCATTTAGGTTCTCCCTATTTCTTTTCACATCTTCCCCTTGCCACCTTCCTCTCCTTTTTTTATTCAAGTCATAAATATATTTTTTTATTTAAATTCTTTCTTCTCTTATTCTTTGTTTTCAATAAAAATCAACTACTGGTTATTTTTTTCTTACTGCATTTAGGTTCTTATTTCTCCTCACATCTCCCCTCCCCCCTATTCGTCTCCTTTTATTCATTTTTATTGAAATTCTTCGTATTCTCTTACTCTTTTCTCACAATAAAAATCAACCTACTGGCTTAATTTTTCTCCCTCTATTTAGGTTCTTCCTATTTCCCCTCACATCTTCCCCTCGCTTCGTTTCTTTTATTAACTTCACGAATAAATATTTTTATTAAAATTATTCGTCTTCTATTCATTTTTTCTCAATAAAAAATCAACCACTGGCTATTTTTTTCTCCCCTTATTTAGGTTCTTCCTATTTCCCCCTCGCTTCGTCTCTCTTTTATTAATTTCAAAAATAAACAAATTATTATTGAAATTCTTCGTCTTCTTATTTTTTTCTCTCAATAAAAATCAACTACTGGCTAAATTTTTCTCCCTCTATTTAGGTTCTTCCTATTCCCCCCTCACATCTTCTTCCCCCCGCTTCGTCTCTTTTCACCCTACGATTTTATTCCTTGGCATAAATCCGGCATCTGATATACAGGTGAAGGGAGGATGTCTAATGAGCTCGTAGGAGAAAATAAGTTGAAGGGAAGGACAGAGAAAATATCCTTTGGACTAGGCCATTATAGATGAGAGAGAGAGAGAGAGAGAGAGAGAGAGAGAGAGAGAGGCCCAATACTAGGGAGAGGAATCATCATCACTAGATTCAGAGAGGAGAGAGAGAGAGAGAGAGAGAGAGAGAGAGAGAGGCACTTTACTAGAAATAGGGATCATCATCATCATCATCGAGAGAGAGAGAGAGAGAGAGAGAGAGAGGCACTTTGCTAGAAATAGGGATTATCATTATTATCTAGAGAGAGAGAGAGAGAGAGAGAGAGAGAGAGAGAAAGGGGGGGGGGGATTATCAGGTTTAATCCTTGTGGAAGGTTGTCATTAAACTCTGAAATAACTGATAATTAATAATTTATGATAATTCTACTGCTGGAAAAGCGCTGTTCATATAATTCACGTGTACATTTATGAAGATGTAATGTTATCATACATATTTTTGAAGATGTAATGTCATCATACATATTTTTGAGGGCGTGGATGTCATCATACATATTTTTGACGATGTTATGTCATCATACATATTTATGAAGGTGTAATGTCATCATAAATATTTTTGAAGGCGTAATGTCATCATACATATTATTGAAGGCGTAATGTCATCATACATATTTTTGAAGGCGTAATGTCATCATAAATATTTTGTAAGATGTGATGTCATCATACATATTTTTGAAGGTGTAATGTCATCATACATATTTTTGAAGGCGTAATGTCATCATATATATTTTTGAAGGCGTAATGTCATCATACATATTTTTGAAGGTGTAATGTCATCATACATAATTTTTGGACGATGTAATGTCATCATACATATTTTTGAAGATGTAGTGTCATCATACATATATTTGAAGATGTAATGCCATCATATATTTAAGGTTTATAAATTGGGCTGTTTTTCCTTTGCGTCATTTCCGTGTGAAATTGACATTTCTTTGAAGATGTAGTGTTATCATACATATTTTTGAAGATGTAGTGTCATCATACATATATTTGAAGATGTAATGCCATCATATATTTTAGGTTTATAAATTGGGCTGTTTTTCCTTTGCGTCCTTTCCGTGTGAAATTGACATTTCTTTGAAGTCGTGTAACCAGATAAAAACTCAATATCTAAAGCTTTTGTGGAAGAAACAATATTGTTCTTAAGGGGGGAAATTGTATCGCCAAAATCTCAGATGAGAGAGAGAGAGAGAGAGGAGAGAGAGAGAGAGAGGACTTTCCTAGAAGCCAATCGTGACGTCATCGGTGGTTGTTTACTCCGTCTCTTGTTATCATGACCTGATTGGTTCTTTGGTATCGAATCGGTAGAGAATTTGGAAGGGCAATTAAGTTGTTGATTGTATAACCTGGTATTATTATTATTATTATTATTATTATTATTATTATTATTATTATTATTATTATTGTTATCCTTTTTACTACTAATACTATTATTATTATTATTATTTTTATTATTATTATTATTTCTTTATATTATTATTATTTTATTATTATTATTATTATTATTATTATTATTATTATTATTATTATAATTTTTACTATTATTGTTATCATTTTTACTATTATTATTATTATTATTATTATTATTATTATTATTATTATTATTATTATTATTATTATACCACAGATGACCAGTAGATATTGCATTTTTCTTCCAATTTAATAAACCGTCATATAGGCACCCTGGATTACACGGAGCAAATCAAGACCGTAATTTAATTTTTTCCATGTTTACTGTGGCATAGCCTCGTTAATGGTGGCACTGAGATCAATGTTCTTTTCTTTGAGATCAGTGATGTCTTTTATCTTTGTTTGATACGCGATATCTTTTAACATAACCCCATAGAAAGTACAGGGTTGTGGTGACTTCAGAAAGCTCCCTGTCTAACGATCAGCCTAACTTAACATAAACCCATAGAAAGAAGTGACTTATTGGATACTGCATAGCGATCAGCCTAAATAATGTTCGAGTCCCGCTCAAGCTCGATAGTTTCTTTTAGTGTCTGAAACCTCGCTATCTTTGTTTAAAGGTCGCTCATGAATGGCAGAGGCAAGGGACAATGACATTGCCCTAGCAATAAGGACAATGTCTTAGAGACTGACCATATATGATCAGCTCCCAAACCTCCTCTCCACCCAAGCTAGGAATAGGGAGGGCCAGGCAGTGACTGCTGATGACTCAGCAGATAGACCTATAGGCTACCCCAAACCCCCCACACTTAGCTCACAAGGATGGTAGGGTTGCAGACACTAATGGCACTAACGAGTCTGAGCGGGACTCGAACCCCCGACTGGCAAACACCAGGCAGAGACTTTACCAATCAGGCCACAGCAACCACAGCTAAAGGTACTAAGGATGGGGGCTTTGTGGAGTCTATAGGCCTACCTGCTGAGTCATCAGCAGCTATTGCCTGGCCTTCCCTGATCCTTCTGTTCCTAGATGGGTGGAGAGGGGCCTTGGGCACTGGTTATATGTATATATGGTCAGGCTCTAGGGCATTGTCCTGCTAGGAAGGGCACTGCCACTGTCCCTTGTCTCTGCCATTCATGAGCTGACTTTAAACCTTTAAACGACGTGGTGAGAGAATTTGGGCCATCTATTCCAATCCACTTGTCTGAAATTGTTTGAATAACGTATATATCCACCAACATTCAGTCACTAATGTGGTGTGGCATTGTCTGCTTGAAAATGATCGTTGGTTGAAGGTCATCAAGTTGCGGTCCCTCATATTCAATCAAAAGGTCAAGATAAACATCTGCTGTGATTGATGTATAATTGAAGAGAGAGAGAGAGAGAGAGAGAGAGAGAGAGAGAGAGAGAGAGAGAGAGAGAGAGAGAGAGAGAGAGAGAGAGAGAGAGAGAATAATATACCAGAAACCAGGAAAAAAAACCCCTTATTATTATTATTATTATTATTATTATTATTATTATTATTAGCCAAGCTACAACCCTAGTTGGAAAAGCAAGATTCTATAAGCCCAAGGGCTCCAATATGGAAAAATAGCCCAGTGAGGAAAGGAAATAAGTAAATAAATAAATGATGAGAATAAATTAACAATAAATCATTCTAAAAACAGTAACAACGTCAAAACAGATATTCCGACAATACTTGATACTTACAGAATAACTGAATTAAAGGATAAAAAGACATGAACAGTTTAAAGTTGAGTTTTTAGGTCAATTATCATGCAAAAGTTTTTCTAGTCAAAGTCAATTAAATCAAACATGGAGGTTATTACAATGAGTTACTTACAATTATATACATCGCCTCACTACACCTACGCCTTTGGACTATCTTGGTCAAGTTCCCGCTTCACAATGGAATGTTCTGATTAACAGATTCTCACATTGCCTGTGTTCAGTTCCCCTGGAACACGCCTGGAACATTCCTGGAATATAAATGGTTGCCTCGTCAGTAAAACAAACTCGACTGAGGAACGTATCATCCTCAGAAATTCGTTCCAGCATGTTATTATTATTATTATTATTATTATTATTATTATTATTATTATTATTATTATTACGATTAGGATTATCATTATTATTATTGTTATTATTATTATTATCATTATTATTATTATTATTATTATTATTATTATTATTATTATTAACAGCTAAGCTACAACCCTAGTCAGAAAAGCAAGATGCTATAAGGCCAAGGGCTCCAAGGTGGAAAAATAGCCCAGTGAGGAAAGGAAATAAATAAATAAACGATATAAGAAGTAATGAACAATTAAACTAAACTAAAATATTTTAAAAACATTAACAGAAGTAACTACAAACTCTTTGGCTCAAATGCTTGTACGAGTTGTACTTTGTCTTTCACGATCAATGTTTTCCACTGTTGCTCCTGTTCGTCTATTCCCCCCTTTATCCAGCATTCCCTGTCTTCATACATTTCTTATGCCATACGCGAATTGATGGACGGTGGATGTTTTCTATACTTTGTTCTATAGTTAATTTTTTTTAGCGAGGCAGATTTGCACCGACTCGCAGCGGTGCCCTTTTAGCTCGGAAAAGTTTCCTGCGATCAGCGATCAGGAAACTTTTCCGAGCTAAAAGGGCACCGCTGCGAGTCGGTGCAAATCTGCTTCGCAAAAAAAAAAAAAAAATGACTATAGTTTCGCTTAGTCTGTCTATCAATAAACATTGACGTACATCGCCTTTTTTTTAATGAGTATGCCATTTTTAGGGGTTTATTTACCAGGACTACTTTCACCAACGGGGCACCTTGAATACACAATTGCTTTTAGATTAAAAACTTTAATAACTTCCATTTACGAAGAATAAATCTGATTCAGGTATCTCATTAATGGCATTTGTAATATACCTTATTTTCAATTATAAGAGATTTTATGCTTACAACGTATAATTATATTTATGTTCAGACTTTGCGTCCAATTTTTGAATCCCTAAAGAAATACTTTACAGGCAATAACTTACAAAAAACACAAGGGTTGGAGGCTAATGTTATTATTGCTCTTTATCTTTATATAATTATTGCAAGAACATTTCGGAAAAAAGTTCAAATTGAATAAAAAAAGAAGCTTCATCTTGGTTTATTTAGTGTATTTTCACATTGCACAATCTCAGAAAGAATTTTTGGGGGTGTATGTATGATAGCGGCCACCTGTATGTATGATGATGGCTGACTAAGAATACAGCAGTGTAAAGGGGGTCGCAGGGGGCCGTTAATACCCCCGTTTGATAAGTAGGTAAGGACACGGCTTGTAGGTTAGGTTAGGGAGGGAAGTTTAGGTTAGTTGTGTCCATTTCTTATGCACTCTGGTTACGATTTTTTTTTTCCTATTTTTTTTTTTTTTTTTCCAACCACCTAGGGGCTAGACGCACCGTCAAAAAGCCCCTGTCCGGAAAGAAGCTCCGGGCAATCTAAAGAAGAAGAAGAAGAAGAAGTTACTTTTTTGAGGTAGTAAATATTGGAAAAATAATGACAACAGTAATAATAACTACAACAACGACAATAATATAAGAATAATAATTATTATAATAATAATAATTATAATGATAATAATTCCTTTATTCCACAATACAATGGGTATTCTGTTACCTAGAAAATGTATTTACATGAAAAGGTTCTTATATAGTAATTACATTTAAATTACATTTAGCAGCATGGTAGTCATGTAAAGAAAATAATACTTTTAATTAGTGCAAGGTATGTGCGCTGGCTTTTTTGCAATTATAATTGAGAAGAAGAAGAAGAAGAAGAAGAAGAAGAAGAAGAAGAAGAAGAAGAAGAAGAAGTATAGTCAAAGAAGAAGAAGGAGAAGAAGAAGAAGAAGTATAGTCAAAGAAGAAGAAGAAGAAGAAGAAGTAGAGTCAAAGAAGAAGAAGAAGTAGAGTCAAAGAAGAAGAAGAAGAGTCAAATAATAATAATAATAATAATAATAATAATAAGTGGTTGTATAAACAGGTTGTTTTCTCCGGTCATTTCTGTCTTTTATCGTAGACAAATTAAAAGTGTTAGAAGTGACTGCAGATAATTCCGCACTCCTGTGTCATCTCCAGATTGCTTTAAGTGTTGGAGCCGGCTGTATCAAGACTTTAATGGCTGTTGCACATGTAAAACATTCGGTATAAACTCTGATCACTTTAATTGCTTTTTCGCCTCTCAAAGTCTTATTTACTGTTAGTGGACCTCACGATTGGTTTTTCTTTTTATTTGGTTTCAGGTTTGTGTAATTGACACTTTATTCTTTCGAATGGTCTTGACCTTAAAACGATGAATGCTTCATGATGATGTGTATGCTATCGAGTCTTTTAAGAGATGTACTTTAATGAAGTAGAATTAGAATAAAAGAAAAATCACAACTCCCACTTTCATGATGTACATGCCCTTACACACTGATGTTTAAATTATGTCGATTTTATTCATTTATATAAAAAGATCCATTGATTTTTACGCATTGCTGTTGTACCAACCGTGTGTCACACGATCGTACATAGTAAGGACATTTCATTTTGTGTATATATTATGTTTGTATCTTCGCTCTCCCCTCGCACTGACAGGGACTTGAAATAACATGTCTGTTTTTCTCACCGTTAACTGTTAACCGATGCGATGTCGGTTGAACAGGAACAGGTTAGAGGGGGCTAGTGATAGTCCCAGCTGGCTGATGGTCGCCCGAGGAGATGATGAAGGTCGTCTCAGGGGAGACCTAAAACCCGCAACTTTTTTTTAACTTTTTGTATGTAGAGAAAATATTACTATTTGGGAAAATAATTCCATAATGTGAATAGCCCCTCGGAATCGTCTTCATAGTAATGTGTTATGTCATGTTGCCACAACATTTGGCTCCTAACAAGTTATGGTTTTAATTTAGGACAGAAATATCCCTTAATTGTATATTTGATGTAGTTGACTTATTTTCTCAAGGATCAATGATCTTTTTTTTTAAAGTATACATAATATACATAACAGTAGCAGTTGGGCCTGTAAAATACATACCAGTACCAGTTGGGCCTATAATATACATACCAGTAGGGCCTATATAATACATACCAGTACCAGTTGGGCTTGTAAAATACATACCAGTACCAATTGGGCCTGTAAAATACATACCAGTACCAGTTGGGCCTGTAGAATACATATGAGTACCAGTTGGGCCTGGAAAATATTTAAGTACCGGTTGGGCTGGTAAATATGTACCAGTTGGGCCTGTAAAATGCGTACTAGTTGGTCCTTTTAAATACGTACCGGTTGGTCCTTTTAAATACGTACCGGTTGGTCCTTTTAAATACGTACCGGTTGGTCCTTTTAAATACGAACCGGTTAGGCGTGTAAAATTGTATTGGTCTCCGTCGGACATCCACCGATTGCGGCCATGGAAAAAGAGTAATAGGAGATGAAAGCCGAACTTTTTTATAAATGAAAAGTCCCAATCTAATAGCGGGCAAGTTTTTACAGTAGTAGGTTTTTTTCGGGGAGATTCGCCCCCTTTCAGATTACACCAACCTCGATAGCCTTTGAAAATTTGTATTCGGTCAGCCACTGAGTGATTGCTTGGGATTCGAAATGATTGTTAGATTGGTTTTCGTTTTTGTTCGTTCGACCTCAGATTAGCTAAACTGTTTTTAAAAGGAGCAATTTAAATGTTCAGTTAACCTTTCAGAATATATCTAAATTCCCACGAAGTCTAACTTTTTTTTCAGTTGCTTGAAATTGAACGATATGTATAATTCTGAACATTTTATGATGATAAAATTAAATAAATGATTGATAGTGCTTAATAAATGTTGATTTTATACACAATATTATTACATTTTTAGTTAAGAAAATTTAATTTTAGTATCATAAAAAACTGTATTTAGGTAAAGAAAGAAGCAAACAATAGGGTCGTTACTTTCAAACTTGACGCCGTTTCTACGAAGTAGCTATTGCAGCTATGGTAGAGGGAGGGGGGGGGAGAGAGAGAAATGGGCGTGGTTATATGGAAGTAGCTTCTCCCCCCCTCCCCTTTCTCTCACCCCTCCCCGCCTCTATCCCTCTCCGGTTGCTCCATCATCGATCCGTCCAGTCTCTATACGGTCTTTTCACCGTTTAAAATTTTATAATGTTTTTCTTTTGTTGATGTACGAAAAGTGGCGATTGTATAATAATAAATTCTCCTTTAATTCAGCTTAACTTGGAGTACAAAGTCTGCAATGACTGTAAGAAAGATGAGAAAGATAAGAAAGAACTTTGTCGGTCAACTGGCTTTTACGAGCATCCACTTGTCACCCTAGCTAACAAAAGACGTAGTTGGATTGTGAGTAAACAAAAGCGCCAGCGGACGTAAGTCTCCGTCTCTCGGTTATTGTTTGAAAACGGTTCCGAAGACTTTTGCTTTTATATCTGCGTTTCATTTTGCTTTCTTTGATCATAAAGGAGAATTATTACCTACGTCAACGAAGTTGGAAGGAGGTTATGTGTTCGCCCCTGTTAGCGTGTTTGTTTGATACGTGTTTGTATGTGAACAGCTTCCTGGACATGATTCTAGTCGTAGTTTAATGAAACTTGTAGGGAATAACTGTTATGTTAAACACCGGAAATGATTAAGTTTTGGAAGATCAAGGTCAAAGTTCAAGGCCACGGTCCAGCTAAATATCCAATTCACGTAATCAGCCATAAGTTTGGACATCGTTATCACAGAGACTTCAAACTTGGTTCATATTGGAGTGTATGAAAATTCACGTCAATTAATACATATTAAGGTTAAAAGTCAGGGTCAAGGTCGAACAAAACGTCGAGAAATAAGCTGCTGCGGCGGAGGTCTGCGCTCTACTGAGTGCCACTCAAGTTACCTTTGTAGAACACTAAAAGTGATTGATTGGTAATTCCTCCAAGATTAAATTTCATCAATAACCTCCATGTAATTATGCAGTATGCAAGTTCCCAGGTTCGGTGTAGTACCGACTTCCTTTGGTCCTTTATGCTTTTTA
>NC_090748.1:1686785-1701785 GCF_036898095.1 Palaemon carinicauda | reverse complement strand
CGCCTCAGTAGGCGTAGGAGGAGATGATGATGATGATGATAATACCATAGTGAAAAGCAAGGGAATGTTATATCGATCTTTTGTCTGTAAAATATTCATAGCTATACAGTATAACACCTTTGAATCAATATCAGCATTGATTGGACAGAAGCCTGAATTCCTAACCCAAGCACTGGGCAAATAAAGGTAACAACGTTGCTCCAGCACATTCTATATTTACAATAATAAAAATTCTATAGAAACATAGAAATGTCATATTTGAATAATAGATGCCATAAGTGGATTAGCAGTCAGTACGGTACGATTTGCCTCTCTCTCTCTCTCTCTCTCTCTCTCTCTCTCTCTCTCTCTCTCTCTCTCTCTCTCTCTCTCTCTCTCTCTATATATATATATATATATATATGTATATATATATATATATATATATATGTATAGAGAGAGAGAGAGAGAGAGAGAGAGAGAGAGAGAGAGAGAGAGAGAGAGAGAGAGAGAGAGCAAATATATATATGTATATATGTATATATGTGTATATATATATATATATATATATATATATATATATATATATATATATATGTTATATTTTAGGAATCACATCAGTAAAAACCCACCCTTTATAAAATCTTCGATATAGAATGGAACTATTTAAATTTTCCAAAAAGGAAATTTTGGGTGGTATTGTCAGCAGCGTCCCTTCTTGCCAGGGTTGCCAGGTTGGTCTTTTTCCAGGTCAAAAACGCCTCAAATTTGGCCTTTTTAAAAGTGGTTGGCCTTTATTAATATCATGAAAAAGGTGGACCTTAATTACTTTATTTTTTGGCCTTTTTCTACTATTAGGTTGGCCTTTTAAAGCTGCGGTTGCTAAAAGTTGGCCTTTTCTTATTTAAAATACCTGGCAACCCTGCTTCTTGCCCCTCGCCAATCTTCTGAAAATGTAGTTTGGTCTGTGATAACCGAATTTGCGTTAGATCTGTTGGACTCTAACTTTTTTTCTCTTTCTTTTCGTTGCAGGTAGGTGTCAAAAAAGTCGTCTCGCTCAGCAGTTTTGGGTAAGTGTTATTTGGAAAGTGCATTCAATTAAAGTGTTTGTTTTAGTGGAAATAATTCCTTTTTCTTTGGTTGTCGTTTGGTGCTTTTTTCAAAAATTTTAATCCCATTTCACGAATCGAACTGATACTATATTTTCCAAAGGCTTGATTCTATCCACAGTTAAGATGTTAAGGAGGGGGATGATGTATTTTCTAGAAGTCAATAAGTGGTTTTTTTTTTTTTTTTTTTTTTTTTTTTTTTTTCTCTCTCAAAAAATGTGAATTCCATTTTACGAATTGAACAGAAACTATTACTTTAATGGTTTGATTCCATCCACAGTTATGATTTTAAGAAGGTGGATTATTTATTTTCTTAAGTCAATAAGGTTTTTTTTTTTTTTTTTTTCTTTTTTTTTTTTTTTTTTGCAAAAATTTGAAGTCCATTTTACGAATCGAACTGAAACTATATTTTCAAAGGTTTGTTTCCATTCACAGTAAGAATTTTAAGGAGATGTATTGTGTGTTTTCCGGAAGTCAATTTTTTTTTTTTTCCTCCCTCCGAACTTTGAAGCCCATTTTACGAATCGAACTGAAGCTTTATCCTCCACCAATGATTTATATCGAAAGAGAGAGATAACGAAGTTGATTGAATTGGGAAGAATGTGGCACATTTATAAATTGGAAACTCGTTTTTCTTAATAAATGGTCATTTTAATGTTTTCAATTGTTTCCGTCACTTTTCTGTCCACGTTGAATTTCGACAACTATAGTCAATTTTTTTTAGCGAGGCAGATTTGCACCGACTCGCAGCAGTGCCCTTTTAGCTCGGAAAGGTATCCTGATCGCTGATTGGTTGGACAAGATAATTCTAACCAATCAGCGATCAGGACACTTTTCCGTGCTAAAAGGGCACTACTGCGAGTCGGTGCAAATCTGCCTCGCTAAGAAAAATTTACTATAGTTAATTAACAAGAAATCAGCTTTATTTATTGTTTTTCATGATTGTTAATTAATTCTTCAGTTTCTGAGGGTGAAACGAATGCAGTTTTATGTTTTAGTCCCCCATCCAATTACCTCTACCTATTATTATTATATTCTTCGTGTTTTTTTACATAAGATTCTGAAGACATTAATGTATGTTTTTCGTGCATACGTTTGAATATTCTTCATTTTATACTTTTTGTTTAATTTAATAATCTATCATGGAATTCTATTACTAATAGTACATAATTCTTTTATTACCTGCACGATTTTTATCAAGAAAACCAACTCCATTTTCTTTATTCCTTTCATGTCCTCTGAAGCAGACATGACCTTCTTTTAACTGTTTATGTTTTGACATTTTATAGAAATGTTTAAATCCAAACAGAACATTACATAAATAAAATAACGGGGTAAATGTAGTTCGTTGGGACAGGGTAAGATGAGAGTACGGCAGTCTAAGGATACGGCTCCTAGGTTAGGTTAGGTGGAGAACCTTAGGTTAGGTAAGTTAAGGTAAGGTTAGGTTAGGTGATGTTCTTGTGTCTGTAAAATGTGGTTTTTCACTCTGTCCCAACAAACTACAAAGGCTCAAAAATGACTTTTTTTTTGGCGAACTAACACACTTGAATCATGATTAACATTGAGAATTTGCTAGTTATTTTAAGAAATTGAAGAAAAATAGCAGAAATGCTCCTTGCAAAGAGAAAACCTACTTGCCAAGTCATCAGCAGCCATTGTCTGGCCCTCCCTGGTACCTGCTTGGGTGGAGAGGAGGCTGTCTACTTGCCGAGTTATCAGCAGCCATTGCCTGGCCCTCCCTGTCCCCTGCTTGGGTACAGAGTAGGTATCTACTTGCCGAGCTATCAGCAGCCATTACCTGGCTCTCCCTGGCCCCTGCTTGGGTACAGAGTAGGTGTCTACTTGCCGAGCTATCAGCAGCCATTACCTGGCTCCCCCTGGTCCCTGCTTGGGTGGAGAGGAGGCTTGGGTGCTAATCAAATGGATATATGGCCATTCAGTAGGGCCATTCATGAGCAGCATTTAAACCTTTAAAAGGCGAGGTAGATTTTAGATTTTGGATGAAATGCCTGAAAGATGGAAGGATTAATTCTCAATAGTTTAAATAGTCTGTGGTTTCATATTGTTGTCCAAAAGGTTTATATTTGTAACAGATGGTCAATTATATGTCATCGTTCTGTCTACTTTTCTCTTTGCCCTCAGTGAAGGTGAAAGTATTAAAAAAAAAAATTGGTACTACTCGAAAAGTAAGTAATCGGGTATTATGTGTAATGTGTATATATATATATATATATATATATATATATATATATATATATATATATATATGTATATATATAATGTGTATACATATATATATATATATATATATATATATATATATATATATATATGTATATATATATAATGTGTATACATATATATATATATATATATATATATATATATACACATATATGTGTATATATATATACATATATGTATATATATACACACATATATATATATATATATATATATATATATTATATATACACATTTCATTGGAAACGTTCCTGCCTGGCGATTTGCCGTACTGGGGTTCGAATCCCGGCCAACCTCAATAGTATCTTGTAGTGTCTACTTGTGAGCTAAGGATGGAGGCTTTGGGGAAGCCTATAGCAACTGTCTTCTGAGTCATTAGCAGCCATTGCCGGGTCCTCCCTGGTCCTAGCTTAGATGAAGAGGGAACCTGAGCGCTGATCATGTGTATATATGGTCAGTCTCTAGGGCATTATGTTGCTAGCCAGGGCAATAGCACTGTCCCTTGCCTCTGCCATTCATTAGCGGCCTTTAAACCTTTAAAATGTATTAGAAATACAGTCCTTTATCCAACCATTCATTTTCTCTTCGGTTTTGTAAACGAAGACGAGCCTCTGTTCAATCGTCCTGACACGAGAATAGTTACAGATGGTTTCAAACTATTAGAACCTATAGTCAATTTTTTTAGCGAGGCAGGTTTGCACCGACTCGCAACGGTGTCCTTATACCTCAGAAAAGTTTCCTGATCAATGATTAGTTGGACAAGATAATTCTAACCAATCAGCGTTCAGGAAACTTTTCAGAGCTAAAAGGGCACCGCTGCGAGTCGGTGCAAATGCGCCTCATTAAAATAGATTGACTAAAGATACTTGTCTACTGTAGGCTCTAGCCTAGAGCCTTAAAATATGCAGCCCCAAGGCTATACATCCGAATGATTGAAGATATTAAGGCTTTCAAGAGGAAATTGAAGAACTTATTCTGCGAGTGTTTTGCCAGTGATGATCAAACAGTAAGCGAGCAATACCCATTGTGAAATGTTAAATGCTCCCGAATGAACATCATAAAACGACCTTGAATGTCCTGTAGAGAGAGTAGGATTCCCCTGCTGTACAGGACCGGAAAAGCAGTCCTTAAAGTAAAGTAAAAATAATGTAATGATCATTTCGATTCCTTCACTGTCTGTTTCTTTCATTTTTACAATGGCATAGATTTGTTTGTGACTTTCCGCCGCGTCATTTTCACCCATCTTCGAGTCTAATCTTTGCTCATACATTTTGCAATCGCCTTTTTCGCGTTTGAAGAGGAAATGAAATTGAGGCGTTGGCGAAAGTTTAGAGGACGCCATCTGCAAGTAGGAAGGATGAAAAAAAAAAAGTTGAGAGCTCTTTTTCATCCCGACTTTATTGGCGTAATTTACGATTTGTTTTATGGGTGTATTTATGGTCGTTTCTCGGCTACGCTTTTCCGAACGCCGAAGAAATGTCATTCGTGAGGGTTTTGATTCATTGTTGTCACCTTTTTCCTAATTTGTCAACTAGAGAGAGAGAGAGAGAGAGAGAGAGAGAGACTTGATGAGGGTAATTAAAGGAGAGAGAGAGAGAGAGAGAGAGAGAGAGAGAGAGAGAGAGAGAGGGGGGGGGTCACAAAAAATGACACTTGATGAGGTATAACGGAGAGAGAGAGAGAGAGAGAGAGAGAGAGAGAGAGAGAGAGAGAGAGAGAGAGTAACACCAAAAATGACACTTCAGGTATAACAGAGAGAGAGAGAGAGAGAGAGAGAGAGAGAGAGAGAGAGAGAGAGACAAAAAATGACACGAGGTATAACTGAGAGAGAGAGAGAGAGAGAGAGAGAGAGAGAGAGAGAGAGAGAGAGAGAGAGAGAGAGAAATGATACTTGATGAGGTATAACGAGAGAAAGAGAGAGAGAGAGAGACTTGATGAAGGGAAACTAGTGTAAGGTATCTATAAGCAAGGCAGAGGATTCGAGTCAAGAGAAGAGTACCGAAATTGAATGACTGTTTTGGGTATTCAAAGACTTACTGATTGCATAGCTGCATTCAGTGACGTAATGCAATTTCATTTCTTATATTCATATGCAGATATTTCATGCGTCGAATGCCTATTTATTTGATGTGTAATATGATTTTATTATGTTTAAAAATATGGTTGCATTTACTGTTTGCCGAAACCATTTACGTTAAAAGTGGCCTAGGAGAAGATTACTAAGTATTGGCGGTTCGTGTCCCGCTCAGACTTGTTAGTTCCTTTGGTCGCTGCAACCTCACCATCCTTGTGAGCTAAGGGTGGGGTCTTTGGGGGAGCCTATGGGTCTATCTGATGAGTTGTCAATAGCCATTGCCTGGCCCTCCATGATCCTATTTTGGGTGGAGAGGGGGCTTGGGAGCTGATTATATGTACAGTATATAGACTCGGTCCCTAGGGCACTGTCCCTTGCCCCTGCCATTCATGAGCGGCCTTTAAACCTTTAATGATGGATAGATAATGGTTGTTACTTTATTCAAGGAGAAATATAGAGACTTTAGACATATATAATAACTTAGTATGTCAGAGAAGGTCTATAGCATGATTTTGTTCAAGGAACAAATACTACCGCTAGAGAGTTATGGGGTCCTTTGACTGGCCAGACAGTACTACATAGGACCCTTCTCTCTGGTTACGGTTCTTTCCCTTTGCCTACACAGACACCGAATAGTCTGGCCTATCCTTTACAGATTCTCCTCTGTCCTCATACACCTGACAACACTGTGATTACTAGACAATTCTTCTTCACCCAAGGGGTTAACTACTGCACTGTAATTGTTCAGTGGCTACTTTCCTCTTGGTAAGGGTAGAAGAGACTCTTTAGCTATGGTAAGCAGCTCTTCTAGGAGAAGGACACTCCAAAATCAAACCATTGTTCTCTATTCTTGGGTAGTGCCATAGCCTCTGTACCATGGTCTTACACTGCCTTGGGTTAGAGTTCTCTTGCTTGAGGGTACACTTGGGCACACTTTTCTATCTAGTTTCTCTTCCTCTTGTTCTGTTGAAGTTTTTATAGTTTAAATAGGAAATATTTATTTTAATATTGTTACTATTCCTAAAATGTTCTATTTTTCCTTATTTCCTTATTTCCTTTCCTCACTGGGCTATTTTCCCTGTTGGGGCCCCTGGGCCTATAGCATCCTGCTTTTCCAACTAGGGTTGTAGCTTAGCATTTAATAATAATAATAATAATATTATTATTACTTGCTGAACTATAACCCTATTTGGAATAGCAGGATGCTATAAGCCCGAGGGCTCCTGCAGGGAAAATAGCCCAGTTAGGAAAAGAAATAAGGAAACTACAAGAGAAGTAATTAACAATTAAAATAGTGGAAGAACAGTACGACAGATATAAGGATTGACAAAGACAACCAATGATTATGGCTCAAATATTTATCCTAAGATATTATAAAAAGGCTGGAGAGTATGATTTTTTTTTTTTTTTTTTTTTTTTTTGAACACATGGATCCAGGGAGAACTTATGATAGGTTAAATGCAGTGTGGGTCCAGGCGATTTATGTAGCCGAAAGTCGTTTGCCGAGTTGTCAAAAGTTTTATGATGAAAGAGAAAAATTGGTCTGAGGGATGACTATTCCAAGTCTGAATGAATGGAGAGATGCTCAGTCTGAGAAGAGCTTTAGGAGATCAAAGATGTGAAATAAGATAATTTATTAGTGGAGTGTGGAATGGGTAGTGTTTCCCGATGTTGCAATATAGACAAAGGGTACACTGTTAAAAATTTGCCGTTAAAAAAGAAGGGAAAAAAAAAGTAAAAGTCCTGGAATACATGTTTGCAGGCATTTACCGTTTTAAAAAGGATATATTCACGTAAAGGAGTGATGTTACGGTCACCAACCCGTAAAAAAGGATAAAAAAGTAGGGTAAAAATTACGGTTGTCTGTATTTTACTGAAATACGGCTGATAACAGTATATTTTTACGAAGAATTTCCGATTAAAGTTACGTTTTTTTTGTTAACTATGTAGGATAGAAATAACGGCAGAAACCAGTTGCAACTTACAGACCTAAAAAGGATGAAATTGATTTACAATATAACCAAACGTACTATTGAGAATGTCAGTGGAAGAGAGAACAGTAAATATTAATATGGGTGGTGGAGGAACGGAAATGTCTTATTCTTTTTGGCAATTATGAATAAATGATGAAGGTAGAATATTAGCACGACAAGGGGAAACGAATTGAGAGTGAACAGGTCTAGGCTTGGATATAATGTTGTTAGATATGAATATTGTTTTTTATCCAACTCTTCTCCATGGGAATTAATCTTTTGAATATAATGTATTTTTTTAAAGGCTAGAGATATAGTTATATTTGTAACAAGGGGCGAAAATATTATTGTAATTCAAACGTTCAGCTGGGCTCCACAAGGCACTCGAACGTTCCGCTGGGCTCCATAAGGTACTAGAAGAGTTGGAAAACCCAGGCCTACACGGCTGACGACTATGAAGCGTGAAGTATGAGATGATGAATGAAGAAGTGTTGAATTAAAAGCTCAAGATAGAGACGACTGGCGAAATCTAACCGAGGCCCTTTAAGTCAATAGGCTCAAGAGGAGATGACGATGAATTAAGAATGAGGAACAAGTGTTTTAACAGGATTTAGGTAAGGAATATAATCGATTGTTGAAAAGCTGTATATTTATTGAATATTTTGAAGACTGGCCAGACTACTAAATTGTATCCTTCTCTATGCTTACTATTCCTTTTCCCTTTGCCTGCACATATACCGAATAGTCTGGCCTATTCTTTACATATTCTCCTCTGTCCTCTTACACCTGACAACACTGAGATTACCAAACAATTCTTCTTCACTGTAATTGTTCAGTGGATACTTTCCTTTTGGTAAGGGTAGAAGAGACTCTTTAGCTATGGTAAACAGCTCTTCTGGAAGGACACTCCAAAATCAAACCATTGTTGTTTAGTCTTGGGTAGTGTCATACCCTCTGTCCCGTGGTCTTCCATATCTTTGGTTAGAATTCTCTTGTTTAAGGGTACACTCGAGAAAACTAATCTATCTTATTCCTCTTCCTCTTGTTTTGTTAAAGTTTTTATAGTTTATATAGGAAATATTTATTTTAATGTTGTTACTGTTCGTAAAATATTTTATTTTTCCTTGTTTATTTTCCTCACTGGGCTATTTTCCCTGTTGGAGCCCCTGGGCTTATAGTATCCTGCTTTTCCAACTATGGTTGTAGCTTAGCAAATAATAATAATAATAATAATAATAATAATAATAATAATAATAATAATGAGAATAATAATAATAATAATAATAATAATAATAATAATGAGAATAATGAGAATAATAATAATAATGAGAATAATGAGAATAATGAGAATAATAATAATAATAATAAAGTAAAAGGTTAGATAGAGAAGGAGAGGCACTGGAACAGAACGAATTTAATAGACATCTGTGATCCAGTAGCTTATTGGGACAGTTCCAGTGACCTTTGTCTTGTTCCTTTATTGAAGCCATTTCGGATATTTATGGCATCAGACGACAGCCGAAAAATGGACGAAGAGAAAAGTATAGTAAAAGTGGTGTGTCAGAATGGTTCTTAAATTTCAAGGGAAAATTCTGTATTGTCTTAATTTTATTGTGAATTATAGAGGCACTCAGTAGAACGCAGACCTCCGCCCCGGCAGCTTATTTCTCGACCTTTTGCTTGACCTTGACCTTTGACCTTTATATGTATTAATTGGTGTTGAATTTCATACATTCAAATATGAACCATATTTGAAGTCTGTGACAATGATTTCCAAACTTATGACTGATTACGTGAATTTAACATTTTGCTTGACCGTAACCTTGACCTTTGACCTTGACTTTCCAAAATTCCACCGTTTCCTGCTTCTCACATAACAGTTAATCCCTGCAAGATTCATTACTCTACGATTAAAATTGTAGCCAGGAAGCTGTTAAAAAAAAAAAATTATTATTATTATTATTATCATTTTCATTATAATTATTATTATTATTATAATTATTATTATTATTATTATTATTAATATCCAAATTATTATTATTAACATTATTATTATCATTATTATTTTTATTATTATTATTATTATTATTATTATTAAAAAAAAAAAACGCACAAACACACTAACAACTAGAACATAACCTCATTCCAACTTCATTGGCGGAGGTAATTAAGTTACTTTCCACCTTTATGATATCAGAACGCTGAGGAGATAGTTAGCATCAAACTGACTTTAATATTAACTCGATATGAAATCTGCTTTGCAGTTTGAACAAGGGATGTTATATTGCAGTAGTTGATGAACTGACTTTGAGCATATAATGTAATATATGATGCGAGGCTCCCCCTTGTCCTAATAAAGCTGATGTTTTGATTCAGTGATTATCGTTACATGATTTAGAGGAAACCTTATGGATACCCAGTTAATTGCTTAGTCTGTTCAAGCTCAGTTTGATCTCATTATTAGGTTTAAAAGTCGCTCATGAATGGCAGAGGCAAGGGACAGGGACATTGCCCTAGAGACTGACCATATTAACAATGATCAGCGCCCAAGCCTCCTCTCCACCCAAACTAGGACCAGGGAGGGCCAGGCATTGGCTGTTGAGGACTCAGCAGATAGACCTATAGTCTCACCCAAACCCCCCAAACTTAGTTCACAAGGATGGTTAGGTTGCAGTCACTAATGGCACTAACGAGTCTGAGCGGGACTCGAATCCGGGACTGGCAAACACCAGGCAGAGACGTTACCAATCAGGCCACAACAACCCTAAATAGGTTCATTGCCTATTGTCTGATTTCTCTTCCTCTTATTTTGAGTTTATATTGTTTGTATTAAGAAAGATCTATTTTAATCTTATTACTGTTCTTAAACCATTTTATAGTGTTCATTACTTCCCTCGTAGTTTATTTATTTCCTTATTTCCTTTCCTCACTGGTTTATGTTTCCCTGTTGGAGCCCGCGGGCTTATAGCATCCTGCTTTTCCAACTAGGGTTGTAGCTTAGCTAGTGATAATAATGATAATAATAATAATAATAATAATGATAATAATAATAATAATAATAATAATGTGCAAACTTCAAAAAAATATAAATGTACCCTAAATCCAAAAGGCATTTTAAATCTAACTTAAGACATGTCAAATACCAAGGAAAAAAAAAAAAAGATGACAAAAATCAAGTTCGCGAAGGTTTTATTAAATCTCAGTGTGAATTAAAGTTAGACAAAAGAATCCACTGGCAAAAAGAAGAGGCTGGAAAAGTTATCTTGTTCTAAATGCAGCTCTCAAGAAGTTAATTAGATTCTGGTGTTAATGCATGCAATATCCGGATTCGAGAGTTGGGAGGTTTCACTTTTTCGAGAGATTGAATTCAATTACGTGGGTTCTTGGCCTTTTAGTCATTTAAAGGTTTTAAAGGCTTTAAAGGCCACTCATGAATGGCAGGGGCAAAGGACAGTATGCCTTATCGAGTAGGACAATGCCCAAGAGACTGACCATATTTACATATCGTCACCCTCATAACTAACTGCCTAAGTCATTTTCTCCACTTGTTGGGAAATAAAAAAAAAAAAAAACCTTCTCATTTCCTAATTGTTTATATCATTGTCTTGAGTTTCAATTCACAAATTCTTAACAGAAGAATTTGTGAATTAGAATTTGTGTATTGAAGCTCAAGACAATGATATAAAGAATTAGGAAATGAGAAGGTTTTTTTTTTATTTCCCAACAAGTGGAGAAAATGACTTAGGCAGTTAGTTTATGAGGGTGACGATATGATTAGCGCCTAAGGCCCCCCCCCCCCCCTCTCCACTCAAGCTAGGACCAAGGAGGGCCAGGCAATGACTGTTAATGACTCAGCAGATAGACCTATAGGCTCCCCAAACCCATCATCTTTAGCTCACAAGGATGATGAGGTTGATCGAGTAGGACAATGCCCTAGAGACTGACAATATATACATATGATCATCGCCCAAGTCGGATTTCCACCCAAGGAGCGCCAGGCAGTGGCTGCTGATGACTCAGCAGATAGACCTGTAGGCTCCCCCAAACCCACCATCCTTAGCACATAAGGATGGTGAGGTTGCAGCGACCAAAGTTTTATTTAAGTTGAAAACGTTTTCTCTTTTCTTTCTGGACATTTTTTTAAAAGTTGTTAATAAAGAAGAATGTTGCTTTAGAATTTGAATTGATTGGAAATCAGATTAAAGCTAAAGATGTCTGGTTTCAGTTCCACTTTCATCAGAATAGATACTCACCAGAACGTCAGCCGGGTAAGCAAACCCACCCCCACTGTGGTGCCCAACCAGAGCAGTGGCCTCCCCAGTAAACAGCTTAAACTCACGGTCCCGGGCTGGGATCGATCTGCTGCCATGGGAATACTAGGCGATCACGTTACCAAGGGGGGGGGGTTAAGGTTTAAAGATATGGTTTTTTACATAAATTCTATGAAAAAAAAAACAACATTTTTATTTTATATACGATACTAAAGTAACACTACACTCAATTTATTTTTAAAGAGGCACATTTGCACCGACTCGCAGTGGTGCCCTTTTAACTCGGAAAAGTTTCCTGCTCTCTGATTGGTTAGAAATATCTTGTCCAACCAATCAGCGTTCAGGAAACGTTTCCGAGCTAAAAGGGCACCGCTGCGAGTCCGTGCAAATGCGCCTCATTAAAAAAAAATGAGTATAGGTGTTACGATTGTGGATGTGTAGTCCGGAAATTTTTAATATTTTGGATGAATAATAGTTATATCACACCTGTTGATTCAAGAGCTTTTGGCAAGAAGTCAAATAGGTCCTGTTGTTGTTGTCGTTGTTGCTGAAGATTGCCGGGCTGTTGTTGGCCCGACACCGGTCTTGAATAATACCGGCATGAATAATTAATAGATGAGAGTGTATGATTGGTAATGTGACATTTAGATTGCGTGTTAAATTGTGGCATACGAATTACGATTCTCTCTCTCTCTCTCTCTCTCTCTCTCTCTCTCTCTCTCTCTCTCTCTCTCTCTCTCTCCCTCTCTGTATAGTTATGAGGCTTGTTCTTAATTCTAGAAACGAATTACTCTCTCTCTCTCTCTCTCTCTCTCTCTCTCTCTCTCTCTCTCTCTCTCTCTCTCTGGTTACGAGACTACTGTTCTTAATTCCATAAGTAGAAACGAATTACTCTCTCTCTCTCTCTCTCTCTCTCTCTCTCTCTCTCTCTCTCTCTCTCTCTCTCTGTTTGGTTACGAGGCTACTGTTCTTAACTCTATAAATAGAAACGAATTACTCTCTCTCTCTCTCTCTCTCTCTCTCTCTCTCTCTCTCTCTCTCTCTCTCTCTCTCTCTCTGTGTGTGTTTGGTTACGAGACTACTGTTCTTAACTCTATAAATAGAAACAAATTACTCTCTCTCCCCCCCTCTCTCTCTCTCTCTCTCTCTCTCTCTCTCTCTCTCTCTCTCTGTGTGTGGTTACGAGACTACTGTTCTTAACTCTATAAATAGAAACGAATTACACTCTCTCTCTCTCTCTCTCTCTCTCTCTCTCTCTCTCTCTCTCTCTCTCTCTCTCTCTCTCTCTCTATCTGTATAGTTATGAGACTTCTGTTCCTAATTCTGTAAATAGAAACGAATTACTCTCTCTCTCTCTCTCTCTCTCTCTCTCTCTCTCTCTCTCTCTCTCTCTCTCTCTCTCTCTCTGGTTACTAGACTACTGTTCTTAACTCTTAATTTAATCCTTATATGTTATAAATATCCTCTTACAACCTTGACTTGCTCGTTACCGTACATTGAGTTTAGACGCTTCCAGTCCTAAAGAAATTGCTAAGAATCCCAAATCAGGTACATTGACTGAAAAAAAGAATGTTATTTATTTAGAAGTATTGAATTTTGTGCCATAAGGACATATCGCAATTAAATCTGTTGCTCATAGATGGCGCTTTGTACATTCCGACCGTTAAGTGAAGTGTTAGAAAATATTCATTGTGTCTTCAGAATTTGTGAGAAGATCAGTATTCTTTTTTCTTTTAGGGGGGGGGGGGAAACATTCTGAAACTAAAGAGGCACTAGTAGAGCACAGAGCTCAGCCGCAGTAGCCTATTTCTTGACCTTTTGCTTGACCTTGATCTGTATTAATTGACGTGGATTTTCATACACTTAAATATGAACCAAGTTTGAAGTCTCTCAGACAATGATATCCAAACCTGTGGCTTATTACGTGAATTGGACATTTTGTTTGACTGTGACCTTGACCTTTGACCTTGACCTTCCAAAATGTAATCATTTCCAGCGTTTAACATAACAGTTAATGCCTGCAAGTTTCATTTCTCTACGATTAAAATTGTGGCTCGGAAGTTGTTCACAAACATCATACAAACAAACACACAAACAAGGGGTAAAACATAACTAACTTCCAACTTCGATGGCGGAGGTAACAAGGACTGGATTAATTAACATCTTGACATGTAGTTTAAAGATTTAAAGGTTTAAATTCTGCTCATGAATGGCAGTGTCAAGGGACAGTGACAATGCCCTATCAAGCAGGACAATGCCCTAGAGACTGACCATATATCATATGATCAGCGCCCAAGCCCCCTCTCCACCCAAGCTAGGACCAGGGAGGGCTAGGCAATGGCTGCTGATGACTCAACAGATAGACCTATAGACTCCCCCAAACCCCCCAACCTCAGCTCACAAGGATAGTAAGGTTGCAGACACTAATGACACTAACGAGACTGAGTGGGACTCGAACCCCCGACTGGCAAACACCAGGCAGAGACGTTCCCTTGCTTGAACTCATAAAGGTGAAAGAAATGATTTTGGTAATGTTTGTACCCACGATGGGAGTTGGGTTCATAATGAAATTTGATCCTTAGATAATACGAAAGTTATTTGATATCTTAAAGCAATGAGTGAAGGATCATGCGTGTAATATACGAAGATATTTGATGCAATGCTTTTAAAAGTTCGGTAACAAAGTTATTCGGCCGGGTTTGGCGAAAATACATCTGTGGGGAATAGGGTTACGTTAATGGCATCGCGGTGAAACACATTTAGCGATGTTTGATGTTATTGAAACACATTTAGCGATATTTGATAATGTTGAAACACATTTAGCGATATATGGTATCGTTGAAATAAATTTAGCGATATTTGACATCGTTGAAACACATTTAGCGATATTTCACCTGGTTGAAACACATTTAGCGATATATGGTATCGTTGAAATAAATTTAGTGATATATGGTATCGTTGAAATAAATTTAGCGATATTTTATAATGGTGAAACACATTTAGCGATATTTGGTATCGTTGAAATAAATATAGCGATATTTGACATCGTTGAAACACATTTAGCGATATTTCACCTGGTTGAAACACATTTAGCGATATATGGTATCGTTGAAATAAATTTAGTGATATATGGTATCGTTGAAATAAATTTAGCGATATTTGGTATCAATGAAACACATTTAGCGATATATGGTATCGTTGAAATAAATTTAGCGATATTTGGTATCAATGAAACACATTTAGCGATATATGGTATCGTTGTAATAAATTTAGCGATATTTGGTATCAATGAAACACATTTATCGATATATGGTATCGTTGAAATAAATTTAGCGATATTTGACATC